>NC_069507.1:237555952-237558452 GCF_027579735.1 Bombina bombina
GTATTGTTTCGTCAAATTATCTCATTGAACAGAATGGCTTTGTTTTTTTATTATAAACTTCCAATATAATTTAATTGTTTATTTTATCCCCCTTTCATGTAATTACATTTATTTATTTATTTTAAATTGTGAACTTTTCAGTTCCTGTTAGAAATGGAAGGGCAGAACACTGTTATATTCCACACAGCCATTGGCTGAACACTCTATTGACCTATTTATAACTGTCCCTAATTGGCCACAGCAGTGAAGGTGACCTAAGTTACAACATGGCAGCTCCTATTGTTTTATAGACATTAAAACTGTACACTTATTTTGTAACTATTAAAACAGCTAATGGAACTTTAAAAAGTACATCTATGTGTTATTCACTGACTTATTTTTTCTTGAATGCATCATTCTATCTAGCATTTATTTAGTGATTAATGTCCCTTTAAATAAACATTTAACACTTTCATATAATTTAAAATGGACATAAATCTGCAATAAAAACTATATAAGAGTATTTAATTGTTGCACAGTTGTTTGCCATTTTCCATGAGTTTAAGCCCTGAAATAGGATTAAACACATAGTTAAAGTCAGCACCAGAGTGACAATGCAAAATAAACGAAAAATCTGAGAGACTTATTGGTAAGGGCAGATATAGGTAGCAATAAGAAAGATCTACAAACAACAATAGGGTCAGATAATAGGGGTTGTTACCCTTGCTTACACTGTAGCCACTGCAGTTCAATAATAAAAGGGAAAGAATTTTTTCATCCCATTAAAGGAACCAAATATCCAATAAAGAAACATCTTACATGTAGAAGCACATACGCTATATATCTCATCAAGTGTCCGTGTGCTAGAATTTATATCGGTGAAACAAGTAGGGAAGTAAGAACTAGAATCACTGAACATAAGTCCAACATCAGGAATAAAAATTTGGAGGCTCCTGTTTCCTGTCACTTCCTCTCCATGGGTCATAACATCAGTCAACTTAGGTTTCAAGTAATTGAACAAGTTGACAGACCCAGGAGGGGAGGTGACAGGGACCAAATGCTTAAAAGAAGGGAGATGTACTGGATAAACAAATTAAATACAATGATACCTGAAGGTCTGAATAAAGATTTTGAATGGTCATTATTTTTCTAAAAAAAATATAGCATATATCTGTTGTAGCATTTTGATTCTGATATTATCATGTGTATGGGTTTTAATTGTATATACTATAATTTGGTTTTAATATTTCATGTGATAAATAAAAGGAGTTAAAAAACACATTTAAAATCCTTTAGAAAAGAATAAAAACTTATAAATCTAAAAACTTATTTATCACATGTAATTTTAAATTTTAACCACAAGATGGCACTAGTGTGCAAATTGATAAAAGATTGGACAGGTATAAAAGACACCTGTACACTATTCAATAGACATGATTAAGAACCTGGAATAGGTAGAGCACCCTTTTGCGGTTATGACTTGCTGCAAATGAGATGCATAGCCAGACACCAGCTTCTGGCAGCTTCCCGGAGGAATCTAAGCCCATTCCTCAGGAGCGATGGCCTCCAGTTCAGTAATATTCATAGGTTTGCGTGCTGCAACCGCCTTCTTCAAATTCCACTAGAGATTTTCTATGGGGTTCAAGTCAGGTGATTGTTATGGCCACTGTAGATTCTTCCATGACTTCTTCTGCAACCAAGCCTTGGTGGAATTTTAGGTATTTTTGGGATCATTGTCCTGTTGGAAGGTCCAATGTCACCCAAGATTCAGCTTTCTCACAGATGGAATTACATTTTCTCCTAGGATTACCTGATACTTTAATGAATCCATCTTGCCTTTTACACGCTGCCGGTTTCCAGTGCCAGAGGACGCAAAGCAGCCCCAGTTTTGTTTTATTGCTCCACAGAACAGAATACCAAAACTTCTGTGGTTTATTTATATGATTTTGAGCATATTGGAACTGACTTTTCCTGTGCTTTTGAGTCAGTAGTGGTGTACGTCGTGGAGATCTGGCATGGAAACTGAAACCTCATTGCCTGTTGCCACTAAGTCTTGCTGCAGGTCTTTTGCAGTCACTCAAGGGTTTTTCTCAACCTTCCTTCTCAGAAATCTGGTTGCAGCTGGAGATAGCTTCCTTTTTCTGCCCCGTCCAGGTAGTGAAACCACTGTTCCTTTAACTTTGAACTTTCAAACTATGCTTCCAATGGTGTCTCTAGGAACATTCAGTGCCTTCACCAGGGTTGGCTCTAAGGGGGGGGCAATGCCCCCCCAAATGGAATGCTGTGCCCCCCAGGGCAAAAGAAGTGATTTTTAAAAAAAAAAAATATATTTTTTTTTGCAGCCACTGGACCCTGGAGATCCACCACTGGAGGGCCCAGCTAATCTCTTTACTCTCCACTATTTACAACCAGATAACAAATAAAGTTGCATTTCCCTGCTGGTGCTCTCACAGTTAACCTAGGGCTTGCAATGCCCCTCCTCCTGCTAGCCCACTTACTACAGAGCTGAAGTGAGATGATG
>NC_069507.1:237563452-237610952 GCF_027579735.1 Bombina bombina
CCAAGGAAAACAGGAGAAACCCTTATCTCCAAATAACTACCAGAAAAAATAATTTAAACAGCCTCTTCCTCAAAAGAGAGAAAAGGGGCTTTTAAATACCTTGGCGCTGCAGATTGCGGCTAAAACTAATAATAAAGAAATATGCTCTGTTATAAGTCAAGGTGCACAAAGTAAAAACTTGGCCTCAGATTGGATAACAATATAAAAAAATATATTTATTTGATACAATGTTTAAAAGCTGATCAGCAGGGAAATGGATTAAAAAATGTAACAAATATTTGCAATATATATTTGCACAAAAAATTACAGTACAAATGACTAAAGTGAGTGAAAACTAAAAATTGAAAATTGAATACACAAAATTGAATACACAAAAGTAAAAACCCCTATCTAAATAAACAAAAAACAAACTAAATAAGTGTAGCATCAAATAAATAAATGAATAACAAAACAAATTAGTTTAGTAGGAAAAAAAAAAAAAGGACAAATTGAGCCCTGTGGTAAATCCAGCCGGTGAAAATCACAACGAAGATAGTCGACATCCACAGCTGAAGTTAGATTCGGCAGAGTGGTGCTGGAACGAGAAATTGATCCAGATGAAACAGAGGCAGAAAACTAAAATTAAGGTGTTCACTTTTACTTACACCATGTCTTGGTTTCTGCAGTGGCGATGAAATCCTTTGGGTGGGCTGCAGCAGAGCCAGATAAGTTTTGAAAGCGGTGAAGATTTTCCTTTTTGCGGTCCCGCTCAAGTTTGGAACAAACACAGATGCCGGTCTGTGAACGTAGTGCAGCGTCAATTGGCGTGTAGTGGGAGGAGCAACGCGTTTCAGCCCAATCAGGGCCTTTGTCAAGCTCCGGAAGAGTGTCTGGCAGAGACTTTTAAACCTGTATAGGCTGATACTCATTGGTTAACAGTTACTAATAGGCGTGCCAGTACAGATGCAAGGTAAAATAATAGCAGCAATTTTGCTACAAATAACACAATTAGTTTGTTACTTTATGTCATATTTTCAGTAATTGCTATCCTAATAAGCAAGGTTATAAAAATAATGACTAAATATATAATAAATAATCTATATGGTTATTTCAACCTTCCTTTCTGAGGCCAAAAAAGAATTAGAAGAAAAAGGAATACATTTTCCTTCTTTGTGCAAAAATACCGACTTGTAGCAGAGAACATTAATTAGCCTTAGAACTCTTTGCTTACTTGAATGATATACAAAACTTATTATTTAGATAAAAAGCATTAATAAAAAATCATTATAAAAAATCTAATAAGAAATTTAAAAATCTAAAAAACGAAATATCTTGAATAATTAATATGTGAAGACAGCTCATGGGGGATAGAGGAACAAAATGCCTTAAACAGTTAATGTGTGAAAATGGCCTATGGGGGATGAAGAAAAAGGGGGATTAACAGTGAAACAAACATGGATTAGTCTCTAAGGTAGCAGCCTATATCAAAATCAATATTTAAACCATTAGGGTTTAAAGTTTTTAAATCAAAAATCCATTTGGTTTCTTTTTTAATAAGTTCAGACTGAATGTTACTACCTCTCCAATTGTGCTTTATTTTTTCAATTCCCATATAGGAAAAGTATGCAAGATTACCATTATTGCAAGCTGCAAAGTGTTTTGGCACAGGGTGATCTTTATTTCTGTCTGAGTCATACTTCTCAATTGACCATATGTGTTCACGTATACGGTCACGTAGCGGTCTTTCAGACTCACCTATATACTGTTTGCCACAGCGGCATTGTATTAAATAGATTACATATCTGTCGGAGCATCTAATGGTGTCTTTGATTTTATAGGACTTTTTAGTGACA
This sequence comes from Bombina bombina, assembly GCF_027579735.1. Taxonomy (NCBI): domain Eukaryota; kingdom Metazoa; phylum Chordata; class Amphibia; order Anura; family Bombinatoridae; genus Bombina; species Bombina bombina. Next base: position 237,565,285 of record NC_069507.1, read on the forward strand.
TTAGAAGTAAACTCCTTTTCTTTTCTGGAGTGTTTACATGATTTGCATGTTAAGCAAGGAAAAAAAAACGTTTAATTTTTTACCTGTTAGATCAATCTGCTGCTGACCTTTGTTACCTTTAGTTCTTTTTTTATTTTCAGTAGGGGCTAAAATAGTTTTTAAATTCTGTGCCCTTTTATATACTATTTGAGGTTTAGCAGGTAGTATAGTGCTAAGATGTTCATCGTTCTTAAGAATACTCCAATGTTGATTCAAGATCTTTTCAACTAAATGTTTATTACTGCAATAACTATTGATGAATGGAATAAAAGATTTGTCCTCATTTTTTTGTAATTTCCTATTCTGAGAAATTGTACTTCTATGAACTAATTCTTGCCTATTAACATCTCTAACCTCTCTTCGTATTTTTTCAATCTTACTCTTTTCATAGCCTCTTTCTATAAATTTTTGGGTGAGTTTTTCAGACTGGTTATCAAAATCTAACATGTTAGAACAATTTTTCTTAACACGTAGAAACTGACCCTTTGGGATATTTTCTATCCACCTTGGGTGGTGGCAACTGGTGTGATGAATGTAGCTGTTAGCATCTACACTTTTAAAGTATGTTTTAGATAAGATCTTATGATTATCAGTGAATAATTCTTTTGCTTTTCACAGAGGAAAACTTTCTTGTAGTATATCAGTCGTCAGTGAGGTGCAGCCATATCCCTCTAAGCACATTGGGCAAGGAGTCCACGTCTGGTTTCCCCCATCACCCTTAGGGAGACTATCCCCAGGGTCATATCTACATATGCAAACCAGAATGAGAAGCAGTCTGCCAGGAACGAACAGCAGCATCAATAGCTTGTTCTATGGCCCGGTTGCCACCTGGTAGTAGCTTCTTTCTGCCCAATTGTGCTTTTCACAGAGGAAAACTGACGAGGCCCAAAGGAGGCCGAAACGATTGTCTGGGGTTGTCATGTTCCTTGTTCAGAGGAGAATTGCCTGGTATTTCGGGGGGTGGACTGACCATGTCGGCGGGATCAGACTGATATACTACAGGAAAGTTTTCCTCTGTGAAAAGCACAATTGGGCAGAAAGAAGCTACTACCAGGTGGCAACCGGGCCATAGAACAAGCTATTGATGCTGCTGTTCGTTCCTGGCAGACTGCTTCTCATTCTGTTTTGCATATATAAATATGACCCTGGGGATAGTCTCCCTAAGGGTGATGGGGGAAACCAGACGTGGACTCCTTGCCCAATGTGCTTAGAGGGATATGGCTGCACCTCACTGACGAGGCCCAAAGGAGGCCAAAACGATCGTCTGGGGTTGTCATGTTCCTTGTTCAGAGGAGAATTGCCTGGTATTTCGGGGCTGGACTGACCATGTCGGCGGGATCAAACTGATATACTACAGGAAAGTTTTCCTCTGTGAAAAGCACAATTGGGCAGAAAGAAGCTACTACCAGGTGGCAACCGGGCCATAGAACAAGCTATTGATGCTGCTGTTCGTTCCTGGCAGACTGCTTCTCATTCTGTTCTGCATATGTAAATATGACCCTGGGGATAGTCTCCCTAAGGGTGATGGGGGAAACCAGACGTGGACTCCTTGCCCAATGTGCTTAGAGGGATATGGCTGCACCTCACTGACGAGGCCCAAAGGAGGCCGAAACGATCGTCTGGGGTTGTCATGTTCCTTGTTCAGAGGAGAATTGCCTGGTATTTCGGGGCTGGACTGACCATGTCGGCGGGATCAGACTGATATACTACAGGAAAGTTTTCCTCTGTGAAAAGCACAATTGGGCAGAAAGAAGCTACTACCAGGTGGCAACCGGGCCATAGAACAAGCTATTGATGCTGCTGTTCGTTCCTGGCAGACTGCATCTCATTCTGTTTTGCATATGTAAATATGACCCTGGGGATAGTCTCCCTAAGGGTGATGGGGGAAACCAGACGTGGACTCCTTGCCCAATGTGCTTAGAGGGATATGGCTGCACCTCACTGACGTGGCACAAAGGAGGCCGAAACGATCGTCTGGGGTTGTCATGTTCCTTGTTCAGAGGAGAATTGCCTGGTATTTCGGGGCTGGACTGACCATGTCGGCGGGATCAGACTGATATACTACAGGAAAGTTTTCCTCTGTGAAAAGCACAATTGGGCAGAAAGAAGCTACTACCAGGTGGCAACCGGGCCATAGAACAAGCTATTGATGCTGCTGTTCGTTCCTGGCAGACTGCTTCTCATTCTGTTTTGCATATGTAAATATGACCCTGGGGATAGTCTCCCTAAGGGTGATGGGGGAAACCAGACGTGGACTCCTTGCCCAATGTGCTTAGAGGGATATGGCTGCACCTCACTGACGAGGCCCAAAGGAGGCCGAAACGATCGTCTGGGGTTGTCATGTTCCTTGTTCAGAGGAGAATTGCCTGGTATTTCGGGGCTGGACTGACCATGTCGGCGGGATCAGACTGATATACTACAGGAAAGTTTTGCTCTGTGAAAAGCACAATTGGGCAGAAAGAAGCTACTACCAGGTGGCAACCGGGCCATAGAACAAGCTATTGATGCTGCTGTTCGTTCCTGGCAGACTGCTTCTCATTCTGTTTTGCATATGTAAATATGACCCTGGGGATAGTCTCCCTAAGGGTGATGGGGGAAACCAGACGTGGACTCCTTGCCCAATGTGCTTAGAGGGATATGGATGCACCTCACTGACGAGGCCCAAAGGAGGCCGAAACGATCGTCTGGGGTTGTCATGTTCCTTGTTCAGAGGAGAATTGCCTTGTATTTCGGGCTGGACTGACCATGTCGGCGGGATCAGACTGATATACTACAGGAAAGTTTTCCTCTGTGAAAAGCACAATTGGGCAGAAAGAAGCTACTACCAGGTGGCAACCGGGCCATAGAACAAGCTATTGATGCTGCTGTTCGTTCCTGGCAGACTGCTTCTCATTCTGTTTTACTCAGAACCAGACATGTAAGCGAGATTTTTTAATTTATTCTGAAAGATACATTATTATAAAAAAAAAAATCTTCTTGTTTCTGTATGTACCATGGGATGTAAATGTTATCTTGGCAAGAGGTGAACAGATGAGTAGTGGTATGATTGCAAATGTGAGTATTATTTGTGATACCTTATAATATATAAATATTTCTGTTAGTGATATTTTAAACTGGGGAGTGTGATACAGAGGAGTAACTACAGGTGTCACTACTGAGATTTGGCCAGGGCTTCTAGCAGACCAGCCTGTCCAGCCTTACAGAATCTCTCTCTCTCCCACACCGTGCTGTAATTTACATGTAACAAGAAATAAAGATTGAATAAGGTGTGATTATAGATAGATATGTTTATACTTAACAAAAACGTGTTTCATATTTGCTGCGCCGTGCTCAGAGCAAGAGTGTTTGACCTGAACAAAAAGGGGACAACCCTACATTCAGCCGATGTATTGCTGAATCAATAGGCCAGTTATTTTGGAATATTTATTGATGGCCAAACAGACAGCACAACGTTTATGGACGAGCTTCTTACGTTTTATAAGGAGTTAAAGGGACACTGAACGCAAATTCAGATAGAGCATGACATTATAAGCAACTTTCTAATTTACTCCTATTATCAAATTTTCTTCATTCTCTTGGTATCTTTATTTGAAATGCAAGTTTAGATGCCGGCCCATTTTTGGTGAACAACCTCGGTTGTTCTTGCTGATTGGTGGATAAATTCATCCACCAATAAAAAAAAGTGCTGTCCAGAGTTCTGAACCAAAAAAGCTTAGATGTCTTCTTTTTCAAATAAAGATACATAGAGAACGAAGATAAATTGATAATAGGAGTAAATAAGAAAGTTGCTTAAAATTGCATGCTCTATCTGAATCACAAAAGAAAAAAATTGGGTTCAGTGTCCCTTTAAAGAAACTTAAAGGGTATTACACTGACAGAGCAAATAGGCAGTGTATAGGGCAGTTGTGGTTTTGCAGATAAGTATTACTGTGCAATATAAAAAACCATGTTCTAAGCCCCTATGTAAAAACATAAAGTTCTTTTTAGTGATCAGGAATATGACCATAGTCACTATGATTTGTCTCAGCCAGAATATTCTACTTCTTAATCACATAACCAACTAAAGTGATTCCATAATTCAGATAAAGCAAATTATTTTAAACATGTTTTCAATGTGCTTCTAATATATTAACTTCATTGTCTTGGTATCCTTTGTTAAAGAAGCAGCAATGCACTACTGACAGCTGAGCTTATCTGCTGAGCCAATAACAAGAGGCTTATATGTGAAGCAACAAATCACCAACTAACTCCCAGTGGTGCATTTCTGCTCCTGAGCCTACTGCTGTAAGCTTTTCAATGAAGGATATCAAGAGAATGAAGCAAATGATATAGAATTACATTTGAAAGTTTTTTAAATTTGCGTGTTCTATCCGAATTATGTGTAATTTTGACTTTACTGTCCCTTTAAAAATTACAGGAAAAATGGAGCAAGATAAATATTAAAAATATATTGAAGTTTTTTTGTTGTTGTTTTTTTTTTTTTACTACACATAATCAAACATTTTGTATTAGAATTTCATTTTTTTACTGGCTCTTTAACAATGTGGTAAAATGGGTACTTGGTGGTTTTATGATCATAACATACAGTACATTTTTATTACCAACTAATCCTAATACTCCCATCTTCCATATATCATGAAATGCAATAGTGCCCATTAAACCAACCTCTTGGATTTCATCTAGTGTTTTTTTTTTTTTAGACAAAAATGAGCAAATTGTTTGGTAACCAATCAGCAGCTTTTAAGCCTACCTAGGTATCCATTTCAATAAATGATACCAAGAGAACAAAACAAATTAGATAACAAAAGTACATTGGAAAGTTGTTCAAAATCACATATTCTTTCTGAATCATCAAAGAAATTTATTTTTTTAACAAGCAATTCAGTTTGTTTGTTTTTTTCTTTGTTTTTAAAATAATTATTTTATATATCAACCAATGACGGCTGCTGAATTTGTCCTAAGTTCTCGTGTTTGTATATAGATACTATCTTTAGAAACATCTATGGGTACAACGTGTGTGCACTAAAATGCCCACCTATATTTAGGCTGGTGGGAGCAGTTCCTTTGGAAATTTAAATCTGATCCCTTTCACCAGTATATAGCATTTTATGGTCTTTAAATAGAGTACTTCATACTAATATGCGGTAGGGAAGCTCGATATATAAATCAATTTTGCAATATATTAATAACAATTATTTGAATATCTTTTACAGCAGAATATGACAATTAACTGGATATTTCACATAGAATTAATACTACAATAATTCAATTAGAAGTTGAGTTATATGGCAACTATACATTTGGTTATATCATTTTAAATTCAAACTCATGCCGTCTGAAACATTTAATGAGGACAAATCTGAAAGGGTAATTTATACACAGAAGACATTTCTCAGATGATGAAATATATCAGAAACATGCTCAGTCAAGAATTGTCAGACCTTTACCGAGAAATTATGATTTAACTTGGCTTAAAATATAAGAAATAATTAGCAATATGCAGAAATGTCTTGTTACAATATTGTAGGAAGAACAGAACATGTAAAACAGATCAAACTGACATATAAGACAAAATAGAGAATGTCATTAGTTTTGACTTATTATTAAGGACTCACAGCCTATTTTGTGTGTAGATCTTATTGATTATAAACTTCAGGAAAGTTCTCCTCTGTGAAAAGCACAATTAGGTTAAAAGAAGCTACTCCCAGGCGGTAACCGTCCTTAGAACAAGCCACTGAGCTGTTGTCCATTACTGGCAGATTGCTTCTCTTTCTGTATGTAATTGGTTATGCCCAACAGGGTTTACTTTGTATCCAAGAAGGCAAGAACACTTGGCAACTATGTTGTCCCCTCAGTGTCACCATTTTTTATTAGAGTGAAGGTAAACTTTGATGAATGAAAGCCCGTTTTTTAAAAATACTATTAAAAACAGGGGCACTTTCATTCATCAAATTTAACAAAGCAGCCGTTTTGATTATAAACTTACCTTTCTTCTTTGCACAGCCAGAGCAGCTTCCCCCACACAGAGATCTAATCCAGCTTCCTCCAATCATGGCTTTCGCCCCAGGGTAGTCATTGCCTGAGGCCATGCCGTGATTGGAGGAAGCCAGATTAGTCATTGATGATGGCGTGTGAAGAGAGGATCTCCTTGTGGGGGAAGCTGCTCTGGCTGTGAAAAAAACAAAGGTAAGTTTTTAATCAAAACGGCTGCCTTCCAAACTTTGGTGAATAAAAGTCCCCCTGTTTTTAATAGTATTTTTAAAAAACGGGCTTTCATTCATCAAAGTTTACCTTCACTTTAAACAACTGTGGCTATAAAAAAAAGAAAAAAAAAAAAAAGTGACTTCTCTTGAAACTGAATGTGTGTGGGGACATTATGGAGGTCCACCTGTAACTTGTGGGCATTTCCTGGTATAATATTTGGGATAATTTGGAATGCCTACTGCAAGCCAGATCTTCCTGTCCAACATCAGTTCTTGACCTCACAAGGGCTGTTTTGGCTACAAGGGCACAAATTCCCAAAGAGAAACTTTAAAATCTTATGGAAACCTGCATTAATTCAGAACCATCTGTTAAAGTATTTTCTTTTTTTCCAGTTGCTATTTACCTGAAGAAGAATGAACTTCTTTGACTTCTGTCAGACTTTGCATCTACCTTATCTTCAAGCAACTCCTTAGCAGAATGGTCATCTGTTCTATTGGATTCTGGCACCAGTGCATCTTGTTGATCAGCCATCTAAGAATCACAGAAAACAAAGTAAAATAAGTCTAGAAAACTCCTCTTATAATGTTACTATACTTGACACACAACGTATGTAGGGAGACCAGCTTTTGTACACGTCTACCAATGTCTCTTTTGGGACAGTAAGACAGGAACGTATTTTAGGTGCAATAAACAGATACTTGTGTATCAACTAGGGAGGTACCTGAGTAGACCTGAACCATTGAAAGTCTGCTGGAGTCTAAAATAGAGGTGTATTTTGTTTCATTTTAATTATTTAAACAAAATAGTGCTCAAGACACATGCATGCTCCTAAGCCTCTCTCTGTATGCGCTCAGTATTGTTTGAAGAAAATAAAAAACACTGAGTGCTCGCTCTTGTGATAAGGTAAATATCAGTATGAGGATTAATCCATCTTTGGTTCCCCTTCTATTTTGGGAGACAACAAGCTTATTATATATCTGTATATGTGTGTGATGGGGGTATATTTAGCATATGTGTGTATGCTACTGTGAGTTTATGTAAGTGTGTGTGCGTATTTTTTGTGTGTGCACATGGGAGCATGTGTATGCTTAGAGGCCTATTTATCAAAGGTCTGTCGGACCTGATCCGATAGTGCTGATCAGGTCCGTCAGACCTCGCTGAGCAGCTCTTGCTCTTGTGAGCTGCTGGTGCAACGCCGCCCCCTGCAGATTCGCAGCCAATCAGCCACCAGCAGGGAATGTCAATCAACCCGATCGTACTCAATCAGGTTGAATTGTGGCGATCTCTGTCCGCCTGCTCAGATATATATATAAGCACAATTATATGTTGATTTAGAACAAATATATGTTGCTTTGATGATTAAAGAGAATTTAAAACCATTTTTTTTCTTTTTTGATTCAGATAGGACATGCAATTTTAAGTAACGTTCTAATTTACTCCTATTATCAATTTGTCTTCGGTTTTTTTATATCTTTATTTGGAATGCAAGCTTAGGAGCCGGCCCATTTTTGGTTCAGCACCTGGGTAGCGCTTGCTGATTGGTGGCTAAATGTAGGTGCTGAACCAACTGATATCTATATGACCAATATATGACCATTAGTGAGATTTATTATTAAAAAATAAATGCAAAAATAATGTAGTTAATTCCATATGAATGTTATGAAAAATCTGTGCCCCTTTTAAAGGAGGAAAACGGATAAAAACTGAAGACTACAAACAAAATTTTAGTAAACATACAGCTAACAAACAATTGTCACATACTTTGTACATGTCAACTGTTCTAATTTTCCACGGAGAGAATTATCCCAGTATTCTCTCCACACAGTAAGAATCTGCCAGCAGACATGAGGTCTTTGTTGGTCAGATTTAGGGCTAGATTACTAGTGGCGTTTTTTTTTTTTGTGATCACAAAAACTCCACTAGAGTTAAGCTTTTTGCGCTAGTCGGGTTGCGCTCATAATGCAAGTTAAAACGAAACAAAATGCAGTAATCCGACTAGCGCAAAAATCTGAACTTACAATATAGCGTGCATACTCACGTATTCTCCCATAGAAGTTAAAATGAATGTCAATTTTTATGCTAAAGTGGCCGTTTTTTTAAAAATTTTATTAAAAACAGGGGCACTTTAATTAATCAAAATTTACATTTCACTCATGTTGTGAAAAAAAACGTACCTTTTAAACTTGACAGCCGCTCCAGCTTCCTCCACCCGTCGCAAAGCCTCTTCCTGGGTCTAAAATGAGGAATCCAGCTTCCTCCAATCACGGCATTGATTCAGACACTGATTCCCCCGGGGGGAAGCCGTGATTGGAGGATGACCTATCCATCACTTCTGACGTCAGAAATTACTTGCAACGACCGGAGGAAGCTGAAGCTGCTGTCAAGATTAAAAGGTAAGTGTTTTTTCACAACAGGAGTGAAATGTAAATTTTTATGAATTAAAGTGCCCCTGTTTTTAATCGAATTTTTTAAAACCGGGCACTTTAGCATTAAAATTGACATTCACTTTAATGGAGAAAGAAAAAGTGGGGAAAAAAAAACACTCTCTTGCACAAACACCATGACATAATCTCATTAGCGCAAACCCAAAATGAAAATATAAATATTTCATATTCCAATGTTCTTTACGTGTTTTTTTTGTAATATGCGCATAAAGCAATAATTTGGGGACTTTTTGTTTCTCACAGTATATCCTTTTGTGCACTATCATACTGGTTTTGTTATTTTTATGTTGATTGTGATTCAGACAAGTTTATATATTGGTTTTTGATTACATAAATAGTAAAATTTTGCAGTGGTCACTTAATTTTTTTCAGAGCGATAGACAAATAGATAGATAGATAGACAGACAGACAGATAGAATGAGGAAATACACCTTTGTATTAACAATGATATTTTCGGTTATAAAACAGCATTCCTACTTTTAATAATTAAAAAAAAAAATAACAAATTCTCACTAAGAAAATTAAAATATAATGTAAATGAGGTGTGATTAGATTTTAAATAACTGATTTATTGTACTTTTCATATATGAAATCTATTGTGCATATTCACATTTTATTTTCTAATACTAGGTAGCAGTAATTCTCTCAATAGAGACCTATGAAATTGTTATATTAGATTAGATTACTTTTATTGTCATTGCACAAGTATAAAAACAAGGGCAACGAAATGTAATTAAAACATCTAACCCAGACATTACAAAAAAATAGTATAAGGTGCAAAAGCTAGTACAATGATGATTATAAGATGGAATGACATAAATGTGTATACATACATTGTAACATATGTAATATAGATAATTAGAGAATAGTATATTGTATATGTAGGTAATAAACCAAAAATGTTAAATACATAAAATATGTACATTATTGTATAATGACTTCATTAATGGGATAGACAGGTCAAAATTATAATGTGCACAGGTGACTTTCAATTTTACATAGAAGTATTTTAGCTAAATACTTCCATTAGCAAAACCCTTCTAGTAAAATATATTACTGATTTTCCATGGCATACACACGTATGCTGTGAGGGCTTGTGCACCGGTATTCAAGCTCAGGAAGCTGGCAGTGTTGTCATATAAGCCACTATAGACTCTCTGAGAAGGTGTAGTGTTTGAATACTGCTGTATGGGGCATTCACAGCATATGTGCATATGCCACTAGAAAACCAGTTATACCTTTTACAAGGTTATTTTTGCTAATGTTAGTATATTAGGGAAATGCTTCTATTTAAAATTAAAATGCTTCCATGCATATTTTAATTTTGACCTTTCTATCCCTTTAATGTTGTAATGTGATTTTACTGACTGATAGGGTAACTCAAGCAGTATGTCACTCTGTCCTATAGTGTCACTTGACAGCTCTGTATCTGATTGTGTGTCTTTTGTTTACCTATGACCTAAACACAGGAAATCTGACCAAAATTAGTGATACATATTAATTTCTTAAGCATACAACCCACTTTATATGACTAAATGGTAACACAAATATTAATATTATATTAAAGTGATAATATCATTCTCTGAAGCTTGTATTATGAACTAAACAACCATATTTACAGAAAAATATATAATTTAAAAAGCATTAAAATAAATAATATTTGCATCACATAATGAAGAAAAGTTATTGTACACACTACACAGCAATACATGATAACGAAACACTGACTGGTGCAGCAAGGGTTAAGGCAACGTGGGACCAGTTATTAAATCTCCCCCTGCAAACTGCTTCTGTAATGAAAATAAAGTGTTAATCACTTACTTTATTAAGCCTCTTGTTCCTCTCCCTTTGTGTAGTTGTGCGGTTCGTCAGTGGATACAAAGTTTCATTCTTGTAAGCCCCGCCCACCAGGAAGTGCACAGAGGCTGCTCAGACTTGCTGATAACTTTCCTGTTGTTGTTGGAAGAGGCGTCTCAATCTGTAGAATAAGGGCTGACCCCGGGCTTGTTCCTGATCTGAATCTTATTTTTCAGCATTAGATGCAGGTAAAATGTGATTTTCATTTTACCTTAGATTTAATAAATACAATATCAGAAAGTGAGTGAGCTGCAAACACAGAAGTAAAATAAAGCTCTGAAAGATCTTTGTCTCATGTTTTTTACCATAAATAAACCAGGAACCGATTACTCATAGAAACTTTAGAATTTTCAAATGAAATGAAAGTGAAAGTTAAACTTACCTCGTTCAGATTGGAAATGAAATCCTAAGTGACTATCAAATTTGTCTTGTCACTTGGTATCCTTATCTGAAAAGCATACATAGGTAGGCTCAGGAGCAGCAATGCACCACTGGGATTAAGCTGGCAATTGGTGGCTACACACATATGCCTCTTGTCATTGACAACAAATGTGCTCAGCAAGTAGACTGCAGCTCTGAAGCTGGCTTTAACTATTTGTTTAACCAATTTGTAGAACATAACATTAATTATTAAAATGTTGCTTGCATGTAACATATTAAATCATGTTGTTTTTGCCCCTTTAAGTTTAAAAAACTAACTTTTAAATCTATGTTTATTGTTATAATGGAGCTACTTTGAAAATCTAACATATTTTATAGTGCTCTTTATGCATGCCACTAAATAAAATAAACGACTTACAGTTGGTTACTATGGTCCGCCCCCAAGGAGCTTCTGATCCCTGCTGTACTAAAACTGGTTCTTGTATAGGTATGGAGTTGACACCTTTCTCGGGAAATAAACGTATGTTATATTAACATGAAGTTGCATTAACCCTTTGAGTGCTAAGCACTTTCACACCTGGGTGCTAAGCTTTTTTTAAGGGTTTTATTTATTTTTTTAACCCCTTAACGACGCATGTCGTACAGGGTACGTCGCACACAACCTGGTCTTTAAAGACCAGCGACGTACCCCGTACGACATTAGGGGTTTAAAGCGGCTGGAAGCGATCCTGCTCGCTTCCAGCCGCTTTCCGGTTATTGCAGTGATGCCTCCATCCTGCAATAACACCCCTTGGCCATCCGATGCAGAGAGAGCCACTCTGTGGCCCTCTCTGCACCAGACATCGATGGCCGGTATCGTTGGTGGGTGGGAGCTGCAGTGGGAGGCGGGTGGGCGGCCATCGATGTGTGCTATGACGTGGCGGGATTGCGGGCGTGACCGTCGGGGGCGCGCACGGAGGCGCGGGCGGGTGCACGGGGTGGAAGCGGGTGGGAACGGCTAGACTACAGAAATGTTAAAAAAATAAGTGGGATAAAATAATTATAAATAATGTTAAAAATACATCTAAGGGATCTGGGAGGGGTGGGGGGTTGCTCTTTGGCTGGGGGGAAGCTACACTACAGAAGAAAAAAAATATATATAAAAAAGCTGTTTTTTTTAGTAAACTGGGTACTGGCAGACAGCTGCCAGTACCCAAGATGGCTACCAATAAGGTAGAGGGGGAGGGATAGAGAGCTGTTTGGGGGGATCAGGGAGGTTGGGGGCTAAGGGGGGATCCTACACATCAGCATATGTAAATATGCTTTAAAAAAATATATATATTTTTTTAAAAATACCTTTTATTTTAGTACTGGCAGACTTTCTGCTAGTACTTAAGATGGCGGGGACAATTGTGGGGGAGGGAAGAGAGCTGCTTGGGAGGGATCAGGGGGCATGATGTGTCAGGTGGGAGGCTGATCTCTACATTAAAGCTAAAATTAACCCTGCAAGCTCCCTACAAGCTACCTAATTAACCCCTTCACTGCTAGACATAATTCACGTGTGATGCGCAGCGGTATTTAGCGGCCTTCTAATTACCAAAAAGCAACGCCAAAGCCATATATGTCTGCTATTTCTGAACAAAGGGGATCCCAGAGAAGCATTTACAACCATTTGTGCCATAATTGCACAAGCTGTTTGTAAATAATTTCAGTGAGAAACCTAAAATTGTGAAAAATTTAACTTTTTTTTCATTTAATCGCATTTGGCGGTGAAATGGTGGCATGAACTATACCAAGATGGGCCTAGATCAATACTTGGGGTTGTCTACTACACTACACTAAAGCTAAAATTAACCCTAGAAGCTCCCTACATGCTCTCTAATTAACCCCTTTACTGCTGGGCATAATTCAAGTGTGGTGCGCAGTGGCATTTAGCGGCCTTCTAATTACCAAAAAGCAACGGCAAAGCCATATAAGTCTGCTATTTCTGAACAAAGGGGATCCCAGAGAAGCGTTTACAACCATTTATGCCATAATTGCACAAGTTGTTTGCAAATAATTTCAGTGAGAAACCTAAAGTTTGTGAAAAAATTTGTGAAAAAGTGAATAATTTTTTTTATTTGATCTCATTTGGCAGTGAAATGGTAGCATGAAATATACCAAAATGGGCCTAGATCAATACTTTCGGATGTCTTCTAAAAAAAAAATATATACTGTACATGTCAAAGGATATTCAGGGATTCCTGAAAGATATCAGTGTCCCAATGTAACTAGCACTAATTTTGAAAAAAAGTGGTTTGGAAATAGAAAAGTGCTACTTGTACTTATTGCCCTATAACTTGCAAAAAAAGCAAATAACATGTAAACATTGGGTATTTCTAAACTCAGGACAAAATTTAGAAACTATTTAGCATGGGTGTTTTTTGGTGGTTGTAGATGTGTAACAGATTTTGGGGGTCAAAGTTAGAAAAAGTGTGTTTTTTTCAATTTTTTCCTCATATTTTATAAAAAAAAATGATAGAAATTATAAGATATGATGAAAATAATGGTATCTTTAGAAAGTCCATTTAATGGCGAGAAAAACGGTATATAATATGTGTGGGTACAGTAAATGAGTAAGAGGAAAATTACAGCTAAACACAAACACCGCAAAAATGTAAAAATAGCCCTGGTCCTTAAGGGAAAGAAAATTGAAAGCCTTGTCCTTAAGGGGTTAAAAAAAATTTTTTTTTAATTTTTTCAGATCCCCAATACTTACAATGTTAGAAAGGTTAGACGATTACCTTTCCAACGGTGGGTCTTGGGGGTCTGTAGCTGCTTAGATCCTTGAGATACAGGTTTCTAAGCAGCATGCCCCCTGCGCCTATACTTAACATTGCTAAGTATAAATAAAGTTGCGTGGTGACGTCATCACGTCATTGCGTGTGACGTCACCGTGCATAACGTGAAGCTCCGGCGATGCCTGTCACTATGCAGGCACGATCGCCGGGGTAGGAGCAGGTGGGAGCCCCCAGATCTCCCTCAAGGTGGGAGAGTCCTAGTGACGGCTCTGAGCAGTCATTAGCACCAGAGTGGGAAACTCTGTGACAGCTCAAAGCCGTCATTAGCACTCAAGGGGTTAATAATGATGCTTCATAACTCAGAAACCAAAGCTGCTAGCACTGATTTTACTTTTTGTTTAAAGTTAGATTTTCTTTATCATCTTCTTCAATAACCTGAAACATTAAAATACTTTTCATGTCAGTAAAATACCTTCTGGAGGGGAGCCCTGATAAAGGTACCAGCATTACAGCCTTTTAAAGGAATAGTGCATACCTTGTAACATTTCTCTTGCTATAGAAAAAAACGTGCTAAGTTTTTGCAGCTAAATTACACGAAAATGGGGAAAAATAAATAATTAAAATAAATTGCAAAGTTCTTTCATTATGCAAAAGTAAACATTTTAAATAAAAAAATCTCAAGGTGTTTACTGTCCCTTTAATGCTAACTGCAACTTTGCTACTCATTAAAGGGACAATTAAAGGGACACAAAAAAAACCCAGAAAACTTTCTAATTTCTATTATCAAATTTTCAACGTTCTCTTGATATCTTTTGTTAAAAAACAGGGACGTAAGCTCGGTAGTGTGCACATGTCTGGAGCACTATATGGCAGCAGTTTTGCAAGAATGTGATCCATTTGCAAAAGCACTAAGTGGCAGCACTGCAATGTTGTGCTCCAAATGCCTACCTAGGTATCTCATCAACACCTATCATGGGAAAGAAGCAAATTTGATAATAAAAGTAAATTGGAAACATTTTTAGAATTGTACGCTCTGTTAGAATCACAAAATAAATGTGTTCATATCCCTTTATAACAGCAAAACACCTGAGATAAACTCAAGTTAAAAAAGCAGCGGTTACACTAAGATAGGTTAACAATTGAACAACCTTCAATAAAATTTAAATCCACCAAATTATATACCAAAAATTGTTGCAGTGTTACTTGAACCAATAGATTAGTACACAACACAGCAGCAGGAGACTCACGGCATAATTAGAACAGCCTGACGTGTTTTTTAAGCAACGTGACAAACAATAAAGCATGATGTTATTTTGACAGCAAGTTAGGCAGTTCAGGTTAAATAAGCCAAAGCTGTTCTTACGGTTAGTAGACCTCAAAGAGCAATTCACAGCATAAGAAGCACATTAAAATTACACTTACTAGAAGTAAGTTCTTTCAAGCAAAAAGAAGTCACTAGTCCAGTATTGGTCCTCGCGTTTGCCACTGTTCCCAAATATCGGTGGCATATACCGAATATTCAGCAGCTAACAAATGGGTAAGATAGCGGTCACCAATGGCATCCAGCTCTTTTCAGAGCCGGAATTATTCTTGTGAATGTGCAACACTTTAAGATCTGGAATTGCACAGATTTTTAGTGTGTTGCACTTTTACAAGAAATCGGTCTCTGAAAAAGGACGAATGCCACTGGCAGACACCTTCTTTCCTATTTGTTAGTTGCCAATGCCAAATGACCCAAATGCATATCCCTACTATTTAGCAATGTCCTTGTTAGATAAATGATTCTGGTGTCAGCCAATAAGTCTTTTTTTAGTAAGAGCAGGACTGGCTAAGAATAAAACTAACACCATTTTTTTCTTATCCAGTCCTTCAAAATATATATATATATATATATATATATATATATATATATATATATATATATATGTATAAAAGAACAAAAAAAATTGTTTTTTGTATGCTACTACTACTTTAACTTTATTTAAGCTTAAAGGAACCCAAAGCTTAAATGGACATTGAACCCAATTTTTTTTTTACGTGATTCAGATAGAGCATGCAATTTTAAGCAACTATCTAATTTACGCCTATTATCAATTTTTCTTCGATCTCTATGTATCTTTATTTGAAAAAGAAGGCATCTAAGCTTTTTTTTTTTTGTTCAGAACTCTGGATAGCACTTTTTTATTGGTGGATGAATTACGACAACCCAGGTTGTTCACTAAAAATGGGCCGGCATCTAAACTTACATTCTTGCATTTCAAATAAAGATACCAAGAGAATGAAGAAAATTTGATAATAGGAGTAAATTAGAAAGTTGCTTAAAATGTCATGCTCTATCTGAATCATGAAAGAAAAAAATTGGGTTAAGTGTCCCTTTAAGCTGTCCAAGTGCTCCTCTGCTGCCCTGAAGATACTTCCTATTGGAAATAGCCAACAAATATATTTTCATTAAAGGGACAGAAAGGTCCATCAGTAAAAATACCTCTGTTGCAGTACTGTGGCATACACATATGTTACCTGCTACTAGAGCATCAGGATTCAAACGCAATGCCTTCTCAGAACTGGCAGTGGTGTGTATTGTGTCAGTGAACACTTAATTTGTGTTATAGCAGCCGCTATTGACTCTCTGAAATGGTGTGGTGTTTGAATGCTGGTGCAGAAGACTATTACAGCACATGTGTGTATGCCACTGAAAAACAGTAAAAAGTTTTACTAAAAGCATTTTTGATAATGGATTTAAACTGCAAAAAATGGTTATTTTTAACATAGAAATGCACCTATACACATTTCAATTTGGACCTTTCTATCCCTTTAACTATCATTAAAATAAAAGGGTGTGCATTCCAGTAATATATGAAATTTCCACTGCCTGCACGTGCAGTGACTCAGCTGGGCTCACTTAGGGAAATTCTTTAAACCTGACCTGTTAGTGGAACTTGCAGACTAGAGTTGAGGAGTTGAGAAACTTTGGAACAAAAGTGTGAGGGGCAATAGGACAGAGCTGCTATTTCAGGAGCTCTGCATTTTATCTGTGTGAAGATGGCACCCCATCTTAGTGCTGCGTTAGTGCTGATTTGTGCTGCAAAAATCAACATTTGTGCCGGTTTCGTTTCTGAGATATTGCCCTTTATACTTCAGGCCATGTGACCTGATCTCCACCCACTTTCCACCCCATGTAATTAAATCATGAAAAAATATAAGCCATTTGTTAGTGTTGCGTTAGTGCTGATTTGTGCAGCAAAAATAAACATTTATGCTGGTTTTGATTCTGAGATATTACACTATATATTTTAGCACTTGCGACATCATCTCCGCCCACTTTCCACCCCATGTAATTAAATCGTGAAGAAGGAAAAAATACAATTTTTTTGTGCTACATTTGTGCTGATTTGTGCTGCAAAAATGAATATTTGTGCCGAGATATTGCACTTTATATTTCAGACCATGTGATCTTATCTCCGCCCTCTTTCCACCCCATGTAATTAAATTGTGACCACTGGACAAAAAGGAAATCCTCGTTGCACTAACAAATGGTATATTTTTTTTCCATGTTTTACTTACATGGGGTGGAAAGTGGGCAGAGATGAGGTCACATGCGCTGAAATATAAAGGGCAATATTTGAGAAACAAAACCGGCACAAATATTTATTTTTGCAGCACAAATGTAGCACTTCACGCTGTGTGCTCTGTGCTACACATAAGATGTCCCTCCGGGAACAATGCTCCTTACTTCTGGGGCCCAGGAAAGGGAAGCCTCACCAACGCCTCCAACGAGTAGAACCAGAGGACAAAAATTAAATCCTTGCACTCAGAAGAAAACAGGAGAATCCAAACATATGGATAAAAGCAAACATTCTTTATTTCTTTATAAAATAATAGGTACAATAGAAGTTAGCCAAACCCATTTCATCATCAATGACTTAACTTCCTCAATGACTCTAAGGCTAAATGACCGGCATAGCTGCTTATAAAGCTGTAAACCACGCCTTCCTTTCAACACTTTAATTACATATGCATATTCAGACAGAATTATTTAGACTTCTGGATACTCATGTATTACATATTATTATTCACAATCAATGTGTTCTTAAATATGTACAGTATCTCAACCATAATATATCACATTAATTACAAATGTGTTATGTATTAGTTACCATATGTTCTCAAATATTCGATCATACATCAACATAGCAATAGTTTGTTTGAGAATTCATATTAATAAACCATCAAATGCTATCATTTATATTGTAACATAATACTCATATGTGATTCCTATGACTTTCCTAAATGATGTAATATCTCATTTTCCTTAATACATATATTTATTCAACAAATAATTTTACATCCCGGAATTAAGTCCTGCTGGTATTCTAGTTCCCAATTGAAAAATCCAATACACCGCTTGCTGTTTTAGTGATTTGATCCTATCTCCCCCTCTGGGGTGTCTTTTTTCATGCTTAATGCCCTGAACCAACAATAAAGAACTATCAGAATCATGTTTTTTAGTATTCACATCATATCCTTAATATCTTTCAAGAAAATATTCTATTGCCATTATTCCCTTTGAATAAGGGACCCGACTTTTGAAGGATAATTTTTTTGCAACACTTAAGGGCAAATTAAGATCCTAATTTAACCACCCCTATAGCATTAGATTACTGAATAAAATAGTTGATCTATGTTTAAATTTTGCAAGTAGAAATACCAAGACATTAGGAAATATGTTCTCACCATCGATGTTCCAGTAATTGATAAAAACAACTAGTTGTTTAAAAAATCTGTTTATTTTAGGTGTGGCAGTAAGCAATGTAAGACTTGCTCTTATGTACTATTGCAAGATTAATTTAAGTCTCAGAATGAACAGAAAGTGAACAAGATAAGTCAGTATATAAATTGCAATACTAAGTTTGTGGTTTACTTACTTACATGCAAAGGCGGTGGCAAAAAGTATGTGGGTCACATGACCTGACTTTTGAAGGACCATTTTTTGGAACACTTAAGGGCAATTGAAGATTCTAGATCAACCACCCCTATAGCATTACATTTTCGTTAAAACCATGATTCTAATAGTTCTTTATTGCATTAAGCATGTAAAAAGACACCCCAGAGGGGGAGATAGGATAAAATCACTAAAACAGCAAGAGGTGTATTGGATTTTTCAACTGGGAACTAGAATACCAGCAGGGCTTAATTCTGAATGGGATGTAAATTTGTTTGTTGAATAAATACTGTATATGTATTAAGGAATATGAGATATTACATAATTCATGAAAATTTTAAGTCATTGGAATCACATATGAGAATTATGTTACAATATAAATTATATAATTTGATGGTTTATTAATATGACTTCTCAAACAAAAGTATTGCTATGTTGATGTTTCATTGAATATTTGAGAACATATGGTAACCAATGCATAACAAATTTGTAATTAATGTGATATATTGTTGTTGAGATACATTGAGTGAATATTTAAGAACACATTGATTGTGAATAATAATATGTAATACATGAGTATCCAGAAGTCTAAATAATTCTGTCTGAATATGCATATGTAATTAAAGTGTTGAAAGGAAGGCGTGGTTTACAGCTTTATAAGCAGCTATGCCGGTCATTTAGCCTTGGAGTCATTAAGGAACTTATGTCATTGATGACGAAACGCATTTGACTAACTGCTATTGCACCTATTATTTTATGAAGAAATAAAGAATGTTTGCTTTTATCCATATTTTTGGATTCTCCTGTTGTGTGAGGATTTCCTTTTTGTCCTGTGGTTCTATTCGTTGGAGGCGTTGGTGAGGCTTCCCTTTCGTCGGCACCAGAAGTAAGGAGCATTGTTCCCAGAGGGACATCTTATGTGTAGCACAGAGCATGTAGCGTGAAGAACGCTGAATGAGGAGTGGGTGCCGTGTTTGGATTCGGAGCGCATACCTTGTACTGCAAGTTTAATTAAATTGTGAAAAAGAATACACCATTCATTTGTACTACGTTTGTGCTGATTTGGGCTGCAAAAATAAACATTTGTGCCGGTTTTGTTTCTGAGATATTGCCCTTTATTTTTTAGCCCATGTGACCTCATCCCCGCCCACTTTCCACCCCATGTAATAAAATCATGAAAAAATGTTTGTGCTGATTTGTGCTGCAAAATGAACATTTGTGCCGCTTTAGTTTCTGACATATTGCACTTTATATTTCAGCCCATGTGACCTGATCTCAGCTCACCTTTAACCCCATGAAATTAAATCATGAAAAAAACATACCGGGGGGCGTGTCTAGGCAGCGTCCATGAAAGGTCTCATTTTCAGAAGCTCTGAGTGAGATCTGGACAATCCGCCGATTATCACCAGTTTTATTCAGCATCTTTGGAAGAAAGGATTACATGTGAATGCACTACACTGTACTGAATCGAATTATACCCTGGATTGCTGATCTAGACTGTTCCCCCCGGGGAAGATAGTCTCAGCTGCATTGCTGTTATACCATCACATAACAGATAGATCTTCACTATGGAGGAAATTTCTGCAATATTACATACCCTCTTTGTGGATTTTGAGGAATCTCTATTAGCTTCTTACAGCCTAGAGGACTCCCTCCTTTTCTCAGTTACTGGCTCGCTGGGAGATGCGGCTGAATCCCAGGGGCAATTATTAGATCCTCCGTGTGACCATTGGCATTGCCCTGCAGAGACAGGCTTAGAAACAGCGGAACTTAGGTCGGATGACTGCAGTGATGTAGGTGGCGATAGGAGCATGCTTGATACAAGACCGAGACCAAAGATTGCTGTTGATATCTATAGTAAAATACAACATGATGAGGCCTGGATTAGTCTTACGACAAGTCCTGCTACCTGGTATCTGAGGGTCTGTGACAGATGGAATGGAGCAGTATGGGGGTCAAATTTAATTGTGTTTGCGCACTTCACTACCGGATATAAACATGAGAAATGTATTCTCCCTGAACTGAGTCTGAATATGCAATCAGCTACAATGCATAGAATAGATATTGGTTAGTGACCTTAATGTTTACCTTTGATATTGAGGAACTTTCCCTGCAGAAGTTTACATGATATGTTTCATGACGGTTTTCTAGTCTGATTTGACAGATTTTATTCTTCCAACTATACATGAATCTTATAATATTTATATAAAGTTATAGCAAATAGTGTGTTAGGAGTTAATGATATCACAGCAAAGCTTATAGTTCTATTACTACAGTGGGATGCTGCATATACTGCTTGGCCAATTTATTTCTTGCTCCTGTTCTACTTACTAGTACTAATTATGTCAAGATTCATCTATGGCTTAACATGTCATTCTGCCAAGATATCACATAAATATTATTACAGGGCTGCAGCTCTCAGTATATTAAGTACAGCTACTACTATAACTGATACACTTTAGTAATAGATTATTATTCATGAATCTTGTATTGTCTATATAATGTGATAACAAATATTGTGTTAGGGGTTAATAATATCACACCGAAGCTTATAGTTCTATTACTACAGTAGGATGCTGCAAATATTGATCGGTCAATATATTTTTTAAACTCCTATTACACTTACTAGTACTTATTATGTTGAGTTTAATCTATGGTTTAGCATGTCATACTGCCAAGATATCACATGACTATTATTACAGGGCTGCAGTTATCCCCAATACATTAAGTATAGGTTGTATTATAGCTGAGACATTTTAGCCATAGATTATTTCCTCCCTTCCTAGTTGTTACCCACCTGATGTGTAACCCTCAATCTTATGGCTTGCCCATGAGAGAACCAGGCCTTATGTAATTCTCCTAACCACTACTATAAGTGCTACTATGGTTTTACTGGCTGTCAATATAGTCTTTATAATTAGCTGGGTTTACGATCCCCCATGGTTATCACAATGTTTGGTAACTATTATTATAACATTACAAAAACAGCCAGTTTTAGCTACAACTTATATATTTTTTTCACATAGTCCTCCTTCCCTTATTCCAACCATTACTAGGGGTTTGATTTCCTATCTTATATTATTAATATAAACCAGGGGAATATCATTGTAAAGGAAAAATAGGTTCAACATATGAGAGACAAGAGTGGACTACCTGCTTTAATATCACATTTTTGTACAAAAAATGTGTATATTTAATCTATATTTGTCACTTACGTATGTAATGTATACCTTCTATGACTTATACTTTCTATACTCTGATGTTAATCTGATGTATATTGTCCGTTTTCTATTGACATTTTATTGTTTGTATGCCTTGAATTGAACCTCAATAAAAATAATATATATATATATATATATATATATATATATATATATAGACCCTGGCTCAAAATTTCAAGCCCTACTAGCCAGCCAAAAGTGTTACTCGCCACTTTTGATCCCACCCCCTACTTCACCCATACCACACCCACTAACCCCCCCACTATTTGCATATGTTTAACCAATGTGAAACACTTTATTGGGCAGTCATTTTTTAATATTGTTTTTTGTTTTATACCATAAATTAAATAATGCTACAGTAATAAATTAACAAAAATAAGTGCATAGCAGTTAGCAACATCAACTAGGGTTCTGGGGAAGACAACAATTGGACAGAAAAGGGAAGTTGTTGAACTTAGAGAAAGCAGAGAGTGAGACATTAATGTGAGGTCATAGCAGACCATCTATCTTTCTCCACCCGTCCTCTCTTCAATCTTTCTTTTTACCCCCTTGCTTATCTCTCAGGCCGCATCTTCTCTTTAAACTCTCTATTCTCTCTCAAATCTCTTCACTCTTTTTTTTTTCTCCACTCTTTCTTAACGCTTTATTTTTCTCCACTTTCACTTTTCCTCTCCAATCTCTCTCTACCCTGGCCCTGTTTACCCTCTCAGAAGTAACAGTCTAAGCACTAATGGGGTCCACTATAGCCCTAGAGCAGTGTTTCCCAACCGCGGTCCTCAAGTACCCCCAACAGTCCTGGTTTTCATTATAGCTGAACCAGTGCACAGGTGTAGTAATCAGCTGAGCAGTAACCAACCTGCTCTCATTCATCAGATGATTATTTCACCTGGGCTCTAGTTCAGCTAAAATGAAAACCGGGACTGTTGGGGGTACTTGAGGACCGCGGTTGAGAAACACTTCCCTAGAGGAATAACATATCCTTGCCCTTTTATGGATATATAATATCCCTTTAGATAATATTTGTAAACATTCACTCACTAACATTCACTCGCCACTGTTAAATTTCAACTCGCCAATGGCTAGTAGAAATTTTAAGCCCTGTATATGCCATTTTTTAGTGCTACATTTGTGCTGATTTGTGCTGCAAAAAAATATTTTTTTTGCTGGTTTTGTTTCTTAGATATTGAACTTTATATTTTAGCCCATGTGATGTCATCTCTGCCCTCTTTCCACCCCATACAATTAAATCATGAAAAAGTATACACCATTCATTGTGCCGCGAAAATTAACATTTGTGCCTGTTTCATTTCTGAGATATGGCACTTTATATTTTAGCCCATGTGACATCAATCTACGCCCACTTTCCACCCCATGTAATTAAATTATAAAAAAAAAAATACCATTTGTTCGGGCTACGTTTGTGCTGATTTGTGCGGCAAAATTGAACATTTGTGCCGTTTTGGTTTTGGAGTTATTGCACATTATATTCCATTTGACCTCAACCTCCACCCACTTTCTACCCCATGTAATTAAATCATAAAAAAAAAATATACCATTCCTTTGAGCTACAATTGTGCTGCAAAAACAAACATTTGTGTTGGTTTCGTTTCAGACATTGCACATTTTATTTTAGAATATGTGACCTCAATCTCTGCCTACTTTCCACCCCATTTAATTAAAAAAATATATATGCCATTCATTTGTGCTACGTTTGTGCTGAATTTAGGGTTGCCACCCAGAAGGTATTTTACTGGCACAGCTGGTAGTTGCCGATTAGGAGACAGTGCTGGCATTAGTAAAATACTGGTAATGCAAAAGCCTCGCACAGATAAAGACAGGCCATGCATGACAGGACAGTGAGGGAGTTGGAGAGCATATTGCACTGAATTCAAGGAGCTGGACGTTTTAGAGGTGGCAGTGGTGGCGGGCGGCATAACATGTAACAGAAGTTGCTCAGTGGTAACCAAGGTAACCTGCCTATCTCCCCTCACTTTTTAACTAAACTGTCAATAATGTTGTGCAGTAAGTAAGGTGGGCACCGCCGCATCAATGGCTGAGAGAGCATGAGAAAGTGACAGGAACTGGAGGTATGCGGGAAATAGCGTGAGTGAGTGTGACTGATGTCTGGGGCTAAGAAACAATGAGATATGGGTACAACAGGGATATGGAGAACTGGAGAGAGGGACATGAGCTAAAGAGAAAAAGAGATGAATAGAGCAGTCTGACATGAGAAGGGTGTATGGGGAGTATAGAAAGATGGCTTCACAAACTTGCATAAGGAAAGTGATGTGGAAACATTGTAAAAAAACGGGGGGAACACAGAGAAAGGAGACAAAGAAACACAGAGGGTTGAGGAAAAATAATATGTTGTAGCATTCGGGAGGTGGCTGCAATAAGCCATAGACACCTGTTGGGGAAGAGAATAAACCGTAGAGACTTGAGGGCAGAGTCTAGAGCAAAGATTTTCAAACCTGTCCTGTGACCTCCCTAACAGGTCAGATTTTCAGGATATCTGAAGTGGAGCATATTTGAAATAATCAGCTGATTAGTAAACATGCGGCTAGATTACGAGTTTTGCGTTATGAGTAAAAAAGCAGCGTTAATGCTCATAACGCTGCTTTTTCACTACCGCTGCTATTACGAGTCTTGTAGCTACATCTGTCCCGGACACGTTTTTGGTTGTACCGCAAATTAACTTACGCAATTTGCGTAAAGTCTTTTTTCAATGGGACTTCCATAGCGCCGATATTACAAGCTTTTGTTTGGAGGCCAAAAAGTGAGCGGTACAGCCTATCCCGCAAGATTTGTAACGCATTCTAGAGTCAGTAGTTATGGGTTTTATGCTACAACGCCGTAACATAAAACTCATAACTAAAGTGCTAAAAAGTACACTAACACCCATAAACTACCTATTAACCCCTAAACCGAGGCCCTCCTGCATCGCAAACACTAAGAGAAAATGATTAACCCCTAATCTGCCGCTCCGGACATCACCGCCACTAGAATAAATATATTAAACCCTAAACCGCCGCACTCCCGCCTCGCAAACACTAGTTAAATATTATTAACCCCTAATCTTCCGCCCCTAACATCGCCGCCACCTACCTACATTTATTAACCCCTAATCTGCTGCCCCCAACATCGCCGCCACTATACTAAAGTTATTAATCCCTAAACCTAAGTCTAACCCTAACACCCCCTAACTTAAATATAATTAAAATAAATCTAAATAAAAATTCCTATCATTACCTAAATAATTCCTATTTAAAACTAAATACTTACCTATAAAATAAACCCTAAGGTAGCTACAATGTAACTAATAGTTACATTGTATCTAGCTTAGGGTTTATTTTTATTTTACATGCAAGTTTGTATTTATTTTAACTAGGTAGACTAGTTAGTAAATAGTTATTAACTATTTACTAACTACCTAGTTAAAATAAATACAAATTTACCTGTAAAATAAAACCTAACCTGAGTTACACTAACACCTAACCTTACACTACAATTAAATAAATTACCTAAATTAAATACAATTACCTAAATTACAAAAAAAACAAACACTAAATTACACAAAATAAAAAACAAATTATCAGATATTTAAACTAATTACACCTAATCTAATAGCCCTATCAAAATAAAAAAGCCCGCCCAAAATAAAAAAAAAACCCTAGCCTAAACTAAACTACCAATAGCCCTTAAAAGGACCTTTTGCGGGGCATTGCCCCAAAGAAATCATCTCTTTTACCTGTAAAAAAAATACAAACAACCCCCCAACAGTAAAACCCACCACCCACACAACCAACCCCCAAATAAAAAGCCAACTAAAAAAACCTGAAAAGGGCATTTGCATGGGCATTGCCCTTAAAAGGGCTTTTAGCTCTATTGCTGCCCAAACCCTAACCTAAAAATAAAACCCACCCAATAAACCCTTAACAAAACCTAACACTAACCCCTGAAGATCCACTTACAGTTTTGAAGAGCCGACATCCATCCTCAACGAAGCCGGGAGAAGTCCTCAATGAAGCGGCAAGAAGTCCTCAACAAAGCCGGGAGAAATCTTCATCCAAGCCGGCAGAAGTGGTCCTTCAGACGGGCAGAAGTATTCATCCAGACGGCATCTTTTATCTTCATCCAGACGGCATCTTTTATCTTCATCCATCCGGCAAGGAGTGGGTCCATCTTCAAGACATCCGGCGCGGAGCTTCCTCTTCAAACAAAGTCTTCTTCCCGAATGAATGTTTCTTTAAGTGACGTCATCCAAGATGGCGTCCCTTGAATTCCGATTGGCTGATAGAATTCTATCAGCCAATCGGAATTAAAGGTGAAAAAAATCCTATTGGCTGATGCAATCAGCCAATAGGATTGAGCTTCAATTCTATTGGCTGATCCAATCAGCCAATAGGATTGAGCTCACATTCTATTGGCTATTGGCTCGCATTCTATTGGCTGTTTGGATGGGCAATGCCCATCCCAATGCCCTTTTCATGGCAATGGGGAGCTTAGGTTTTTTTAGTTAGCTTTTTATTTGGGGGGTTGGTTGTGTGGGTGGTGGGTTTTACTGTTGAGGGGGTTGTTTGTATTTTTTTTACAGGTAAAAGAGCTGATTTCTTTGGGGCAATGCCCCGCAAAGGGCCCTTTTAAGGGCTATTGGTAATTTAGTTTAGGCTAGGGTTTTTTTTTATTTTGGGGGGGGCTTTTTTATTTTGATAGGGCTATTAGATTAGGTGTAATTAGTTTAAATATCTGATAATTTGTTTTTTATTTTGTGTAATTTAGTGGGGGGGGGGGTTGTAATTTAGGTAATTGTATTTAATTTAGGTAATTTATTTAATTGTAGTGTAAGGTTAGGTGTTAGTGTAACTCAGGTTAGGTGTTATTTTACAGGTAAATTTGTATTTATTTTAACTAGGTAGTTAGTAAATAGTTAATAACTATTTAGTAACTATTCTACCTAGTTAAAATAAATACAAACTTGCCTGTAAAATAAAAATAAACCCTAAGCTAGATACAATGTAACTATGAGGTATATTGTAGCTAGCTTAGGGTTTATTTTACAGGTATTTCGTTTTAAATAGGAATTATTTAGGTAATGATAGGAATTTTTATTTAGATTTCTTTTAATTATATTTAAGTTAGGGGGTGTTAGGGTTAGACTTAGGTTTAGGAGTTAATAAATTTAGTTATAATGGCGGCGATGTTGGGGACGACAGATTGGGGTTAATAAATGTAGGTAGGTGGCGGCGATGTTAGGGGCGGCAGATTAAGGGTTAATAATATTTAACTACTGTTTGCGATGCGGTAGTGCGGCTTTTTAGGGGTTAATATCTTTATTATAGTGGTGGCGACGTTGGGGGCGGCAGATTAGGGGTTAATAAGTGTAGTTAGGTTGCGGCAACATTGGGGGCGCAAGATTAGGGGTTAATAAATATAATGTAGGTGTTGGCGATGTTGGGGGCTGCAGATTAGGGGTTAATAAGCATAATGTAGGTGTCAGGGATGTCCGAAGCGGCAGATTAGGGGTTAATAAGTATAATGTAGGTGTCGGCGATGTCTGGGGCAGAAGATTAGGGGTTTATAAGTGTAAGATTAGGGGTGTTTAGACTCGAGGTTCATGTTAGGGTGTTAGGTGTAAACATAAACATAACTTTTTTTTCCCCATAGGAATCAATGGGGCTGTGTTACAGAGCTTTATGCTGCTTTATTGCAGGTGTTAGCCTTTTTTTCAGCCGGCTTTCCCCATTGATGTCTATGGGGAAATCGTGCACGAGCACTTACAACCAGCTCACTGCTGATTTAAGCAACGCTGGTATTGAAGTGCGGTATGGAGCTCAATTTTGCTCTATGCTCACTTCTTGCCTAATAACACCGAGTTTAGGAAAACCTGTAATACCAGCGCTGTAGGTAAGTGAGCAGTGACAATAACGTGCAAGTTAGCACCGCAACCTTCATAACGCAAAACTCGTAATCTAGCTGATGGTTATTAGCCTGCTTCCCTCACTCATCTCGGTTTTCACAGCCTCAGTCACTTTATTTCCTGTCATTAAAGCTACGTAAAACCCAATGTTTTTTCATTCATGATTTAGATAGAACATAATATTTTAAACAACTTTCTAATTAACTTCTATTATCATATTTTCTTCGTTTTCTTGTTATCCTTATTTGAAAAGCAGAAATATAAGCTCAAGAGTGTGCACGTGTCTGCAGCACTATATAGTAGCAGTTTTGCAACAATGTTATACATTAGCAGTAGCACTATAATTATAAATAATTCTATTACAAGCAGAGCTTGCTGTGTTGCAGACTTGTGATTAAATTTTGTAAGTACAAAGGTGCTGTGTAAATGTTCTCTGCTCTTCTGTCTTGTTCGATAAGTGAAAGTTTCTTAGGAGCAATCAAAATAAGTGACAAATTGTATCTACATTAGTGTTGCTCTTGGCTTATGGACAAAACGCCCTTTACATAGTCCCACTCCAGCAAAACCATCAGGTGAGCAGGTTGCAGAAATACTGACCACGCCCAGGGGCGAAACTACAGGGGGTGCAGAGGTCGCAGGTGCGACTGGGCCCCTGAGGGTGGGGGCCCAGCTTTAAAAAAAAAAAAATATTTTTTTTTTTAATAATTTTTTTATTTTTTTATAAAAAACGTTAACCTACCACTGCCTGCACTGATATCATGTGAGTGTGACATGACTACAGGGGTTAGTGTTTCTGTTTTACCCATTGGTGTTTATGTTGTGTGTATGTGTGTATTTATGTATGTGACTGTGTGTATTTATGCATGTATGTATGTGTGTATGTTTGTGGAACCAGCAAATTACAGACCTTCGGCTAGATTTAGAGTTGGGCGGTAGCCATGAAAACCAGCGTTAGAGGCTCCTAACGCTGGTTTTTACTGCCCTCTGGTATTTGGAGTCAGTCAGGAAAGGGTCTAACGCTCACTTTACAGCCGCGACTTTTCCATATCGCAGATTCCCCTACGCCATTTGCGTATCCTATGTTTTCAATGGGATCTTTCTAACGCCGGTATTTAGAGTCGTGGCTGAAGTGAGCGTTAGAAATCTAATGACAAAACTCCAGCCGCAGAAAAAAAACAGGAGTTAAGAGCTTTCTGGGCTAACGCCGGTTTATAAAGCTCTTAACTACTGTGCTCTAAAGTACACTAACACCCATAAACTACCTATGTACTCCTAAACCGAGGTCCCCCCACACCGCCGCCACTCTATTAATTTTTTTTAACCCCTAATCTGCCGCTCCGTACACCGCCGCCACCTACATTATCCCTATGTACCCCTAATCTGCTGCCCCTAATACCGCCGACACCTAGATAATATTTATTAACCCCTAATCTGCCGCCCCCAACGTCGCCGCCACCTACCTACACTTATTAACCCCTAATCTGCCGACCGAACCGCACCGCTACTATAATAAATGTATTAACCCCTAATCCGCCTCACTCCCGCCTCAATAACCCTATAATAAATAGTATTAACCCCTAATTTGCCCTCCCTAACATCGCCGACACCTAACTTCAAACATTAACCCCTAATCTGCCGACCGGAGCTCACCGCTATTCTAATAAATTTTTTAACCCCTAAAGCTAAGTCTAACCCTAACACTAACACCCCCCTAAGTTAAATATAATTTTTATCTAACAAAATAAATTAACTCTTATTATATAAATTAATCCTATTTAAAGCTAAATACTTACCTGTAAAATAAATCCTAATATAGCTACAATATAAATTATAATTATATTGTAGCTATTTTAGGATTAATATTTATTTTACAGGCAACTTTGTAATTATTTTAACCAGGTACAATAGCTAAAATAGTTAAAATAATTACAAAATTACCTGTAAAATAAATCCTAACCTAAGTTACAATTAAACCTAACACTACACTATCAATAAATTAATTAAATAAAATACCTACAATTATCTACAATTAAACCTAACACTACACTATCAATAAATTAATTAAATACAATACCTACAAATAACTACAATTAAATAAACTAACTAAAGTACAAAAAATAAAAAAGAACTAAGTTACAAAAAAATAAAAAAATATTTACAAACATTAGAAAAATATTACAACAATTTTAAACTAATTACACCTACTCTAAGCCCCCTAATAAAATAACAAAGACCCCCAAAATAAAAAAATGCCCTACCCTATTCTAAATTAAAAACGTTCAAAGCTCTTTTACCTTACCAGCCCTAAAAAAAGGGCCATTTGCGGGGCATGCCCCAAATAATTCAGCTCTTTTGCCTGTAAAAAAAAACATACAATACCCCCCCCAACATTACAACCCACCACCCACATACCCCTAATCTAACCCAAACCCCCCTTAAATAAACCTAACACTAAGCCCATGAAGATCTTCCTACCTTATCTTCACCATGCCAGGTTCACCGATCGCTCCAGGCTCCGAAATCTTCATCCAAGCCCAAGCGGGGGCTGGCGATCCATAATCCGGCTGAAATCTTCTATCAAGCGGCGGCTGAAGAGGTCCAGAAGAGGCTCCAAAGTCTTCATCCTATCCAGGAAGAAGAGGAGATCCAGACCGGCAACCATCTTGATCCAAGCGGCATCTTCTATCTTCATCCGATGAGGAACGACTCCATCTTGAAGACCTCCAGCGCGGATCAATCTTCTTCTTCCGACAACCAACTGAAGAATGAAGGTTCCTTTAAGGGACGTCATCCAAGATGGCGTCCCTCGAATTCCGATTGGCTGATAGGATTCTATCAGCCAATCGGAATTAAGGTAGGAAAATTCTGATTGGCTGATGGAATCAGCCAATCAGAATCAAGTTCAATCCGATTGGCTGATCCAATCAGCCAATCAGATTGAGCTTGCATTCTATTGGCTGATCGGAACAGCCAATAGAATGCGAGCTCAATCTGATTGGCTGATTGGATCAGCCAATCGGATTGAACTTGATTCTGATTGGCTGATTCCATCAGCCAATCAGAATTTTCCTACCTTAATTCCGATTGGCTGATAGAATCCTATCAGCCAATCGGAATTCGAGGGACACCATCTTGGATGACGTCCCTTAAAGGAACCGTCATTCTTCAGTTGGACGTCGGAAGAAGATTGATCCGTGCTGGAGGTCTTCACGATGGAGCCGTTCCTCATCGGATGAAGATAGAAGATGCCGCTTGGATCAAGATGGTTGCCGGTCCGGATCTCCTCTTCTTCCCGGATAGGATGAAGACTTTGGAGCCTCTTCTGGACCTCTTCAGCCGCCGCTTGATAGAAGATTTCAGCCGGATTATGGATCGAAAGCCCCCGCTTGGGCTTGGATGAAGATTTCGGAGCCTGGAGCGATCGGTGAACCTGGCATGGTAAAGATAAGGTAGGAAGATCTTCATGGGCTTAGTGTTAGGTTTATTTAAGGGGGGTTTGGGTTAGATTAGGGGTATGTGGGTGGTGGGTTGTAATGTTGGGGGGGGGGTTATTGTATGTTTTTTTACAGGCAAAAGAGCTGAATTATTTGGGGCATGCCCCACAAATGGCCCTTTTCAGGGCTGGTAAGGTAAAAGAGCTTTGAACTTTTTTAATTTAGAATAGGGTAGGGCATTTTTTTATTTTGGGGGTCTTTGTTATTTTATTAGGGGGCTTAGAGTAGGTGTAATTAGTTTAAAATTGTTGTAATATTTTTCTAATGTTTGTAAATATTTTTTTATTTTTTGTAACTTAGTTCTTTTTTATTTTTTGTACTTTAGTTAGTTTATTTCATTGTATTTATTTGTAGATATTGTATTTAATTAATTTATTGATAGTGTAGTGTTAGGTTTAATTGTAGATAATTGAAGGTATTTTATTTAATTAATTTATTGATAGTGTAGTGTTAGGTTTAATTGTAACTTAGGTTAGGATTTATTTTACAGGTAATTTTGTAATTATTTTAACTATTTTAGCTATTGTACCTGGTTAAAATAATTACAAAGTTGCCTGTAAAATAAATATTAATCCTAAAATAGCTACAATATAATTATAATTTATATTGTAGCTATATTAGGATTTATTTTACAGGTAAGTATTTAGCTTTAAATAGGATTAATTTATATAATAAGAGTTAATTAATTTCGTTAGATTTAAATTATATTTAACTTAGGGGGGTGTTAGGGTTAGACTTAGCTTTAGGGGTTAATACATTTATTATAGTAGCGGTGAGATCCGGTCGGCAGATTAGGGGTTAATTATTGTAGGTAGGTGGAGGCGACGTTGTGGGGGGCAGATTAGGGGTTAATAAATATAATATAGGGGTCGGCGGTGTTAGGGGCAGCAGATTAGGGGTACATAGGTATAATGTAGGTAGCGGCGGTGTACGGAGCGGCAGATTAGGGGTTAATAATAATATGCAGGGGTCAGCGATAGCAGGGGTGGCAGATTAGGGGTTAATACATATAATATAGGGGTCGGCGGTGTTAGGGGCAGCAGATTAGGGGTAGATAGGTATAATGTAGGGAGCGGCGGTGTACGGAGCGGCAGATTAGGGGTTAAAAAAAATATGCAGGTGTCAGCGATAGCAGGGGCGGCAGATTAGAGGTTAATAAGTGTAAGGTTAGGGGTGTTTAGACTCGGGGTACATGTTAGAGTGTTAGGTGCAGACGTAGGAAGTGTTTCCCCATAGAAAACAATGGGGCTGCGTTAGGAGCTGAACGCTGCTTTTTTGCAGGTGTTAGGTTTTTTTCCAGCTCAAATGGCCCCATTGTTTTCTATGGGGGAATCGTGCACGAGCACGTTTTTGAAGCTGGCCGCGTCCGTAAGCACTGCTGGTATCGAGAGTTGCAGTGGCGTTAAATATGCTCTACGCTCCCTTTTTTGGAGCCTAACGCAGCCCTTCTGTGAACTCTAAATACCAGCGGTATTTAAAAGGTGCGGGGGAAAAAAAGCACGCGTAGCTAACGCACCCCTTTGGCCGCAGAACTCTAAATCTAGCCGCTTGTAACTACAGCATGGGGGGGGGCAGGGGGTAAACAGTGTCACTATACAGTACCACTATATACAGTATGGGGGGTGGACCATGTCACTGACTACTGTGGTCACTTTATAAAGTACTGGGCGGGTAGGGTCAGGCCAGCTCTCTCACCAGCAGATTACAGACTGTGTCACTAACTTACTATATACAGTACTGGGGGGTTAAATAGTGTCACTATATATATACAGTAATAGGGGGTCAGACCATCTCACAGACTGTGGGCACAGGGTACCTCCTTTTGCAGACATGTAATCTGATTCACATTTTTTTTCTGTGTTAAATATAAAAAAAAAAAAAAAAAATTATATGTATTAAATTCACATTTTTTTGGAGGGGGGAGGGGTGGTGGGGGGGCCCCTTCTTAGATTCTTGCACCTGGGCCCTGTGGTTTCTAGTTAAGCCTCTGACCACGCCCCAACCATTTCCTTAGCTCCACCCCAAAACAATAATGTATATTGTACAAAATATTAAAGAATATGAACTACTATATTATTTCATTTTATCTGTAAACTGCAGACGATTCACAGATGTCAGTTTACCAAGACATATATATTTAAGATCAAAAGAGACCTCATGTCTAATTCCCACAGTCAACTGAAGGCAGATTTTACCATATAGGACATATTTCTAATACAACTGTTGCAAGAGACAGCGTCCAAAGAAAATTTAGACAATTGGCAAGTACAGGTATGTGTCAAGGAGAACACAGTGGGTATATACAATCCATGGTGACAGAGGGACTTATGAGTAGGCTTGTGATGTACTAACTTTAGGGGATAAGAAAATGTAGTTATGGTAAGTTATTCATGAGATAAAGAGGTACTCACCGCTATCTCTTATAGGGGAGACACAACCCGTACTCTGGCACCAAAGTGACTTCCTGTTACACCAGATTTCTTTTCAAAATTTGCGGAGTCAAGTTGTTTCAATGAAAGTTATAATTTGCAAACAAAAATCACAATGAACTGATGTGCTGTGAAAATCATTTTAATTTCTTACCACACACTGTTCTGAATTAAAAGCCATAAAGAGTTAAATGAGCTAATGTGAGGGGAAGGGGGCGGTATTACATAAAGATTCATTTTAGTGCTGCAAGTATTATATTTCTTAGTAAGCCAGCACATTTGTTTGTTTAAATCCCATATACCACACATATCCAGCTGCTACTGGTATGAGAATGATAAGCATAGCCTATTCGCTTCTTATGACTTCATGTGTTCTTGAGTCACTGTGTATGTCTGAGCGTCCTATGAACACAATTTCTCAATCTTACCTGATGACAGCATGGAGTGTTAACATTGGTATTATTATTGTTTATTGTTAATATATTATTATTGTCATTATTATTATTGTTATGGGGGCAAATATCTACTTGCTCACTAGTATCAGAGTAGTTAGAAATTGCAGAGGGCTAGTAAAAAAAATAGACTTGTACCTATATTAGACTATATTACACTTTACCTATATTAAGTGAATTAGAAACTTGTTTCTCTCCTGAAATTATTTTTTTCTGATTCTACTAAAGTATATATTTTTTTCCCCTCCCCTGAAAACATGTTTATAAAGTGCAAATATATTTTGCATACCAGAGCTACAAGAATGACAAAACATTAACAAAAATACAATAACACAGTCTATATATTGTTAAACCAGTTTCTTAAACCAAAAGTCCTGAACAGTTTAACGTAATAAAATGGAGGAGGGGAGTACATTTTTGGCAAAGCAAAAGGAACTGGTGAGATTTGAGCAGTGGTTTTGTTGGATCAAGGATGTAAGAGATGGGGTTTGAGAGATGTTGGGTAGGTTAGGCATTGAGAAGACATCTAATATGAAATGCTGGCTAGCAGTAGTAGACCTGCTCAACAATTTCTTTTGGGCCTCCCAAAGTTTAATCAGTAGCAATCAAGAGTAATACTCACATTTTGTTCTGTATAATGACTTTGAATAGATAGATAGATAGATAGATAGATAGATAGATAGATAGATAGACAGCCGGATAGATGAAAGGCTCCCATGCATTATTATATGCACATTCTGCAGTTGCCTAGGTATAGACTGGCTGCTATAGACCCCCCACACTTGGGAAACAACAAAAAAGTATTGGTGCACATCCAACCACTTAAGTCAACATATTTATAGCATATTTATACTTCTGTCTGCTAAATATACTTACATAGTTCAAATAAGATTGGGATAAACATCTCGCAATAATATTGACTTATATTTATGCTGCAAAAAAATGCCTATTAAATATGCTTTTAAATTTAAATAAAAACTTCTGTCTGCTAAATATACTTACATAGTTCAAATAAAATTGGGATAAACATCTCACAATAATATTGACTTATATTTATGCTGCAAAAAATTGCCTGTTTAAATTTAAATAGGGATCTTAGTCACACAATATGATCATATTCTGCTAAGCCTGTCACCACTTACAAGGTGTCCCACGATAGACTTGTCCTAACACTAATCAGTTTCCACACTGCAGCAAATCATGTCTACACAGAGTGAAACACCCTAGCTTTATATGTATACCACAGTTATACTGTCTGGGACACACCTGGGCTGGGTGGTGTGCATTAACCAAAAAGGGGGAGGGGGATATGGTCAACACCCTATTCAAAAGATACAACAAGGGTTTTTTTTTTGGTTAAGCACACCACAAAAGGACTGTTTAATCTTAACACACATATTGTGTGAGTGCTACCAAAGTGACCAAAACAATTACAAAACATGCCTAGGTATAGCCTGGCTGCTATAGACCCCCCACACTTGGGTCCTGGTACACCAATGGTAGTTCCGTCCCTGCTGGCTAGGCAGTTGGTGATACTAACAAGTAGATAATATGATAGTCTGGTGTGAAAAGGTAAATTTGAGTGTGTTCAGCATAAAGACAATTTAACAGCCCAGAAGATTTGATAAAGGAACCTGGGGATAATGTGTAGGGACATAAAAATAAATCTTGTGGATCCTCAAAGCAGTAGTTCCACCTTCAATGCAATTACTTTTGGTATTCCACACTCTACTGCTAGATAAATCAATTGCTTATACACTTAGGCCCCTATTTAACAAAGGTCTGTCAGACCTGATCCGACAGTGCGGATCAGGTCCGACAGACCTAGCTGAATGCAGAGAGCAATACGCTCTCCGTATTCAGCATTGGGCCTATTTATCAAAGGTCTGTCGGACCTGATCCAACAGTGCTCTCCGTATTCAGCATTGCACTAGCAGCTCTTGTGAGCTGCTGGTGCAACGCCGCCCCCTGCAGATTTGCGTGCTAGCAGGGGGATGTCAATCAACCCGATCGTAATCGATCCGGTTGAATTGCAGCTATGTCTGTCCGCCTGCTCAGAGCAGGTGGACAGGTTATGGAGCAGCAGTCTTTAGACCGCTGCTTCATAACTGGTGTTTCTAGCGAGCCTGCAGACTCGCCAGAAACACGGACCCTCAAGCTCCATCCGGAGCTTGATAAATGGGCCCCATAGTCTAAACTAATTTAAATTATAATTTAAAGGGATATTAAACAATAAAAAATGTTAGATAGAATGATGCATTCAATGAAAAGATTAGTCTGAGAATAACATGTAGATGTATTTTTTTTTTTTAACGTTTAATTAGCTGTTTAAATATTGACAAAATAAGTATATGTTGTAACTTAGGTTACCTTCTATGCTGTGGCCAATTGGGGACAGTTATAAATAGGTCACTAGAGTGTGCAGCCAATGGCCTTGGTTAATATAACAGTGTTCTGCACTTCCATGTCTAACAGGAACTGAAAAGCTCACATTTTCAGAATGGAATTACAGGAAGAGGGTACAAAAAAAACCCAATGAACTTACAGTATATTGAAGAGGTTTTTTATACTTACAATTTATAAGTTTATATTTCCATCTCAAAGTGTTTAATGTCCCATTAAAGGGTATTGTAAGAGGCTAAGCTATATTGTGATCAGCACTAAAGTCTACAGTCTGCACTAGTTTTCCTCTCTCTATTTCTCTCTCTCTCATTCTCTTTTTCTCCCTCTATTTCTCTCTTTCTTTCATGTAATTGGCAAGAGTCCATGAGCTAGTGATGTATGGGATATACAATCCTACCAGGAGGGGCATAGTATCCCAAACTTTAAAATGCCTATAAATACATCCCTCACCACACCCACAATTAAATTTTACAAACTTTGCCTCCTATGGAGGTGGTGAAGTAAGTTTGTGCTTGATTTCTATGATTTCTTCTATGATAAGCGCGTTTTGAAGCCCAATTCCTCTCAGAGTACAGTGTTTGTCAGAGCTATGTGAAGGGAGTATCGTCTATTGATTTGATGGTTTTCCTGGCAGGAAATCTTTTTAAAGGTTCTCTGTTATCGGTCGTAGGGATTCATCTCCTACCTCCCTTTTCAGATCGACGATATACTTTTATATACCATTATCTCTGCTGATACTTTTTCATCACTGGTTTGGCTATCTGCTATATGTGGATAGGTATCTTTCGGTAAGTATGTTTTTCTTATTTAAGACACTGTCAGCTAAGGTTTGGCGCTTTATGTATTAATATATATAGTTTTAAATATATGTATTTTACTTATATTTGCCATGAGTCAGGTCTATGTATATTTCCTTTTGCAGACTGTCAGTTTCAGTTTGGGAAGCATGTTTAGGAGGTTATTTGTCTTACCTGGGGTATAGTCCTTTTTTTTTCAAATTGACTTTTTTTCTTTTAATTTCGCAGGCAAAATTAGGCTCGTGAGGGCGCAAAATGCTGTTATTTATTGCATCATTCTTGGCGTGAGAATTTTTTTGGCGCAAAGGTACGTCTTTGATGACGCATGTTTGTCATTTCTGGCGTCTTAGTTGACGCCAGGGTTCCTTGCACGAGGTTGCGAAATTTCCGGATGTTGATGGCGGGAAAAAAAATTTAAACTTCCTTTTGCATCGTGCATCATAATTGACGCCAAAAAATTTAGTTTATTTTTTCACCCCACTTCCTATATGCATCTTGCCTTCTATATGCTCAGAGGGCTATGCTGATTGTATTTTTTCCCATTCCCATATAAGGAAATTGTAAAAAAAAATTTAATGTTGTTTTTTCTTTTACATTTTGCAAGATGTCTCAATCTGATCCTGTCTCAGAAGCAACTGTTGGAACCCTGCTGTCTGATCACAGTTCTACCAAAGCTAAGTGTATCTGTTGTAAATTAGCTAAGATTATATCTCCAGCTGTAGTATGTAACAGTTGTCATTAGGGTTGCACCGATACCGATACTAGTATCGGTATCGGTACCGATACCAAGTATTTGCATGAGTACTTGTACTCGTGCAAATGCACCGATACTTATACCGATACCTCCACTTCCTACCCATATGCTATCTTGTGGCGTTTTTTCAAACTGCATGTTCCCATTTCATTTTAAGCTGAAGTGGAGACTAAACTAAAAATTGTTTACTACTGTTCTGCCAATACAAATTTCTGTTATTTGTATTATTGTAGAAGAGATCACTGTACCTCGTTCAGACAAACCCCTGAAGTACTGGTCAGTT
Source organism: Bombina bombina (assembly GCF_027579735.1). Lineage (NCBI taxonomy): Eukaryota > Metazoa > Chordata > Amphibia > Anura > Bombinatoridae > Bombina > Bombina bombina. The sequence continues at coordinate 237,603,658 of NC_069507.1, forward strand.
AATAAACTGAGATTTCCAGCTCTGGCTAAAACGGTCCAAAAATATCTTTCTGCCCCATGCAGTAGTGTGGAAAGTGAAAGACTGTTCAACTTAGAATCAAACCTTCTTACTGATAGCAAAAACAGACTTATAGCTGAACATACAGAGAGGCTTCTGTTCTGTTCCTTAAAAAGAACTTGCCACTAACTTTTGAAAAATTATTCTAATTGCTAAATTGCCTTTTTTACTGCTAGTTCTCATCTTGCACAATGATGTACAAAACATGCTGTACTCTGAGGAACATCCATAGGTTAGCTTATATAATTGCAGGAAGAGTACTCATGGCAAAAATTAAGTTAATTCCAATGAACACTCATCCTGCAATTATAGGACTAGATTTAGATTACATTTGATTGGTAAGCTTTATCAATGCTTTGTTCACATTTCCAATTCCATAGACTTTAGCATAGCATTGGTAAAACTTACCAGTCAAATGTAATTTAGCCCATAGTGTTGTTCCCCATGATTAAACAGTGCACTGTTCTATTTTTACTATTTTTCTATTTTTTACTGTTTTGCACTTTTGGTTGGTTGTGATTTTATATTTGTTATTTGTTGTTATTATTAATATATTTTATTGTAATATTTTTATTTATAAACATGTTCTGTGAACTTTATGACAAATAAAACTGTTTTATTATTTCATGTCTTTTAAGTTACAGTCCTTCATAATTATAAAGAAGGAATCTTAAATAATTAGTCTGTATTGTGCTTGGTTAACTGTCACATGACATAAAAAAAAAAAAAAGTATCGGTAATTGGTATCGGCGAGTATTTGAAAACAAGTATTGGTACTTGTACTCAGTCTTAAAAAAATGGTATCGGTGCAACCCTAGTTGTCATGATAAGCTTTTGCACGCAGAAAACGTTTCCATCAGTACTAGTACAGTTTCTGTTGTTCCTTCAACATCTAATGTACATGATATCCCTGTTGATATGAAAAATTGTATTGCTGATGCGATACAGAAGGCTTTGTCTGCTATCCCGCCTTCTAATAAACGTAAAAGGTCTTTTAAAACTTCTCATAAAATTGATGACATTTCTAATGACCGACAACATAATGAATTATCCTCCTCTGATGAGGATCTCTCTGATTCAGAAGATCCTACCTCAGACATTGACAATGACAAATCTACTTATCTTTTCAAGATTGAGTATATTCGTTCCTTGTTAAAAGAAGTGTTGGTTAATTTGGATATTGAGGAGTCTAGTCCTCTTGATATCAAAACTAGTAAACATTTAAATTCTGTTTATAAACCTCCTGTGGTTACTCCTGAGGTTTTTCCAGTTCCTGATGCTATTTCTGATGTGATTGCTAAGGAATGGGTTAAGCCTGGTACTTCTTTCATTCCTTCTTCTAGGTTTAAAAGGTTGTACCCTTTGCCAGCGGCTAGATTAGGGTTTTGGGAAAAAATTCCTAAAGTTGATGGGGCTATTTCTACTCTTGCCAAATGTACTACTATTCCTATGGAAGACAGTATTTCTTTTAAATATCCTTTAGATAGGAAACTTGAATCTTATCTAAAGAAAGCTTATATATATATTCTGGCTATCTTCTCAGGCCTGCCATTGCTATGGCTGATGTTGCGGCCGCGTCAACCTTTTGGTTGGATAGCTTAGCACAACAGGAAACAGATCCTGATTTGTCTAGCATTCTTCGTTTGCTTCAACATGTTAATCATTTTGTCTGTGATGCTATTTTTGATATAATCAAAATTGATGTTAAATCTATGTCTTTAGCTAGAAGAGCTTTATGGCTCAAATCTTTGAATGCTGACATGGTATCTAAGTCTAGATTACTATCTCTTTCTTTCCAAGGTAACAATTTATTTGGTTCTCAGTTGGATTCAATTATTTCAACTATCACTTTGCCTCAGGATAAAAGATCTAAGGGTAAATCTAAAGCTTCTAATCATTTTCGTTCTTTTCGACAGAATAAGGAATAGAAAACCAATCCTTCCCCTAAAGACTCTGGTTGCAATTGGAAACCTTCTTCAAGTTGGAATAAATCCAAGCCTTTTAAGAAACCAAAGCCAGCCCCCAAGTCTGCATGAAGGTGCGGCCCTAAATCCAGTTCAGCTGGTGGGGGGCAGATTGAAATTATTCCAAGACATTTGGGCAGATTCTGTTCAAAATTAGTGGATTCAGAGTATTGTCTCTCAAGGGTATGGAATAGGATTCAGAGTAAGACCTCCTGTGAGAAGATTCTTTCTCTCTCACATTCCAGCAAATACAGTGAAGACTCAGGCTTTTCTGAAGTGTGTTTCAGATCTAGAGCCTTCAGGGGTAATAATACCAGTTCCATTTCAGGAACAGGGTCTGGGGTTTTATTCAAATCTATTCATTGTCCTAAAGAAAGAAAATTCATTCAGGCCAGTTCTGGATCTGAAGTTTTTGAACCATTTAGTTAGAGTCCCAACTTTCAAGATGGTGATTATAAGGACTATTTTTTATTTTGTTTAGCAAGGTCATTATATGTTCATGATAGACTTACAGGATGCATATCTTCACATTCCGATTCATCCACACCACTATCGGTTTCTGAGATTCTCTTTTCTAGACAAGCATTTCCAATTTGTCGCTCTTCCATTTGGTCTATCAACAGCTCCAAGAATCTTTTCAAAGGTTCTCGGTGCCCTTCTATCTGTAATCAGAGAACAGGATATTGCGGGGTTTCCTTATTTGGACAATATCTTGGTACTAGCTCAGTCTTTACATTTAGCCGAATGTCATATGAATCAACTAGTGTTGTTTCTTCAAAGATATGGTTAGAGGATCAATTTACCAAAGAGTTTCTTGATTCCTCAGACAAGGGTCACCTTTTTAGGTTTCCATATAGAGTCAGTGTCCATGACTTTGTCCTTAACAGACAAGAGACAAATGAAATTGGTTTCAGCTTGTCAAAACCTTCAGTCTCATTCATTCCCTTCAGTTGCTATGTGCATGGAAATTTAAGGTCTCATGACTGCAGCATTGGACGCGATCCCCTTTGCTCGTTTTCACATGAGACCTTTACAGCTCTGTATGCTGAATCAATGGTGCAGTGAGTATACTTGGATATCACAATTAATATACTTAAATTCCAACATTCAACTCTCTCTGACTTGGTGGTTAGACCATCATCGTTTAATTCAGGGGGTCTCTTTTGTTCGTCCTACCTGGACTGTGATCACGACAGATGCAAGTCTTTCAGGTCGGGGAGCTGTCTGGGGATCTCTGACAGCACAAAGGGTTTGAAAACCTCAAGAGGCGAGGTTACCAATCAATATTTTAGAACTCCGTGCTATTTTCAGGGCTCTTCAGATTTGGCCTCTGTTAAAGAGAGAACCATTAATTTGTTTTCAGACGGACAATATCACAACTGTGGCATATGTCAATCATCAGGGTGGGACTCGCAGTCCCCTAGCTATGAAAGAAGTATCTCGGATACTTTCTTGGGCAGAATCCAGCTCTTGTCTAATTTCTGCGGTGCATATCCCAGGTGTCAGACCTTACATCCGGGGGAGTGGTCTCTCCATCCAGATGTATTTTGTCAGATTGTTCAGATGTGGGGTCTTCCAGAAATAGATCTGATGGCTTCTCATCTAAACAAGAAACTTCCTAGGTACCTGTCCAGATCCAGGCTACAGGCTCGTAAGTCTGTTTCAAGGAAGATTTATTATCAAGTGTGGAAGACCTATATTTCATGGTGTTCTTCTCTTAAATTCTCCTGGCATTCTTTTAGAATTCCTATAATTTTACAGTTTCTTCAGGATGGTTTGGATAAAGGTTTGTCTGCAAGTACTTTGAAGGGATAAATCTCTTCTCTTTCTGTTTTATTTAATAGAAAGATTGCTAAGCTTCCTGATATTCACTGTTTTGTTCAGGCTTTGGTTCGTATCAAGCCTGTTATTAAATCAATCTCTCCTCCTTGGAGTCTTAATTTGGTTTTGAAGACTTTGCAGACTCCTCATTTTAAGACTATGCATTCTTTGGATATTAAACTACTTTCTTGGAAAGTGTTGTTTCTTTTGGCTATCTCTTCAGCTAGAAGAATTTCAGAATTGTCTGCTCTCTCTTGTGAGTATCTTTGTTGTGTCCTAATCCCAAGAATGAAATATATTTGCATTCTTTGGATGTTGTAGAGATTTTGAAATATTATGTTGAAGCTACTAAAGATTTCAGGAAGACTTCTAGTCTATTTGTTGTATTCTCTGGTTCTAGGAAAGGTCAGCAAGCTTCTGCCATTTCTCTGGCATCTTGGTTGAAGCTTTTGATTCATAAAGCTTATTTGGAGGCGGGACAGTCCCTACCTCAGGATCACAGCTTATTCTACTAGATCAGTCTCCACTTCTTGAGCTTTTAAGAATGAAGCTTCAGTTGATCAGATTTGCAAAGCAGCAACTTGGTCTTCTTTGCATACATTTACAAAATTTTACCATTCTTTGGTAGAAAAGTTCTTCAGGCAGCTGTTTCAGTTTGATTCTTCTGCTAATGTTTTAAGTTTTTTTCTTTCAATTTATGAGAAAAACTTATTTTTTGTGGATTTAATTTTTTTAGCGGAAAATGGCTGTTTTTATTTTATCCCTCCCTTTCTAGTGACTCTTCTGTGGACTTCCACATCTTGGGTATTTCTATCCTATACGTCACTAGCTCATGGACTCTTGCCAATTACATGAAAGAAAACATAATTTATGTAAGCACTTACCTGATAAATTCATTTCTTTCATATTGGCAAGAGTCCATGAAACCCACCTTTATTCTGGTGGTTATGCTTTTTTTGTATAAAAGCACAATTATATTTCCAGTTCCTCTTTTTTTGTATGCTTTTTTACTCCTTTTTCTTTCACCTCACTACTTGGCTATTCATTAAACTGAATTGTGGGTGTGGTGAGGGGTGTATTTATAGGCATTTTGAGGTTTGGGGAACTTTTCCCCTCCTGGTAAGATTGTATATCCCATACGTCACTAGCTCATGGACTCTTGCCAATATGAAAGAAATTAATTAGGTAAGTTCTTACATAAATTATGTTATTTCTCGCTCTCTCTATTTCTCTCTCTCTCTCTTTCTCTCTCTCTCTCTCTCTCTCTCTCTCTCTCTCTCTCTCTCTCTCTCTCTCTCTCTCTCTCTCTCCCTTAACACCTGATTAAATTTCTGCCCATTTGTAAAATAGAAGTATGTTAAAGGGATAGTCAATGTTTTAAAATAAAATTGCTCAAATACCTTACTCAGTGACAGAAATCTGTCATACATCTTTGAATAATTTTAAAGTGATGGTAAACTCTCCCTCTTTTAAAATCAGATCTGGAATGTTAGTGATATTTTAGATGGAGTTTAATTCATCAGCTGTAATGAAGTTGCGCCATAACTTACTTTTTAATGTAGATATGAAATGCAAATACGCCGCACTCCGCCGCCCACTTAAAGAGTCAAATGATTTATATTGTTCTCCAATCAGCACTCTAGCTACAAAAAAAGGCCATATGGGGAGAGCGCTGATTGGAAAACAATTCAAAGAAGAAAAATAATACTTATCATGCTCTAACCCGACAGCAGTTATTAATATTTCACATTCCAATGTTCTTCACATACAGGAAAATGTTATTTTTATTTTAAATAGATATTTCTATATATACCTATACCTAAATATCTATACCTAGATATATAGGTATAGATATATGTTTTTCATTAACATTATCATATATATATATATATATATATATATATATATATATATATATATATATAGAAATATACAGTATATTTAATAATAAAAATTAAAAAAAAATTCCATGTGAAGAACATTGGAATGTAAAATATGTGGAACACGCTTCGGGTTTCTCGCTTTATGTTTAATGCTTTGTCGAGTTAGTGCATGTGAAGAATTAGTGGCACATAATGGAAAAATTAAATATGAACTAATTAAAAATATTAATAATAATTATATATATTCTATGGATTATTCAGAATTTTTTAGTACATCTATAATAATTATTTACATTAAATATTATTTTTCAATATTTTATATGTAATAAATATATAATGCACATTAAGATAACTCATGTCTGGTTAGCACACATGAAACAATTAGTGTACTCCTGTTGAGTTTGCGCACCATCACCTAGATTACAAGTTTTGCCCTATAGAGTGTGCGAAACGAACGCAACAAAAGTTGCGTTATTTCACCCTCCATAGGCGATAAGCTCCATACCGCACAAAATCCAAGGGCTGCTTTAACGTGCTCATGCACGCTTTCCCCATAGACATCAATGGGGAGAGAGTGTTAAAAAAAAAACCTAACACCTGCGATCGTGGAATGAAAAGCTCCGTAACGCAACCCCATTGATGTCTATGGGGAAAAAAGGTTCAGTTTAAACCTAATACCCTGACAAAAACCCCAAGTCTATACACCCTTAATCTGCTGCCTCTGACCTCACCGAAACCAAGTTATTAACCCTTAATCTGCCGTTTCCGACATCACCACCACTAATAAAAGTTATTAACCCCTATTCCGCCCCCCCCAGACATCGCCGCCACTATAATAAAGTTATTAATCCCTATTTCCCTGCACCCCAACATCGCCAACACTATAATAAAGCTATTAACCCCTATTTTGCCGCTCCCCGACATCGCCGCCACTAAATAAAGTTATTAAAGCCTAAAACCTCTGGCCTCCTACATCACCGCCACTAAATAAACCTATTAACCCATAAACCGCCAGCCCCCCACATCGCAAAAAACTAAATCAAACTATTAACACCTAAATCTAATAACCCCTGACTTTAAATTGAAATTACAATATCCCTATCTTAAAATAAATAAAAACTTACCTGTGAAATTAAAAAAACCTAAGTTTAAACTAACAATTAACCTATTATACTAAAATTAAAATAACTACCAATTGAAAAATCGAAATTACACATTAAAAAATCCTAACACTACTAAAAAAATATGTCTAAAATTACAAAAAATAAAAAATACTAAATTACAAAAAATAACAAACACTAAATTACGAAAGATAACAAACAAAATTATCCAAAATTAAAAAAAATACACCTAATCTAATAGCCCTATAAAAATAAAAAAGCCCCCCAAAATAAAAAAACCCTAACCTACAATAAACTACAAATAGTCCTTAAAAGGGCCTTTTGTAGGGCATTGCCCTAAAGAAATCAGCTCTTTTACCTGTAAAAAATACAAAGACCCCAACAGTAAAACCCACCACCCAACCAACCCCCCAAAATAAAAAACCTAACAAAAATCTAAGCTACCCATT
>NC_069507.1:237613452-237645952 GCF_027579735.1 Bombina bombina
CTATGAGATTAACACATAAACCACTATTTGGAGAGTGACCTCTTTTAAAGACTGCAAGTGACTGTGGTTGTTTAACATATTACAGAAATATTCATTGACTGCTCTTCAAGACGTTATAGCATAAATTTCCTGTGAGCAATTGTGTGACTTCACTCTCCATATTTGTATACTCTGTCATTGAGGGGGTCTCTAACTGGCCCCCCCTGGTTCCTGTCACTCCATATGCTGTCCCTATGTGAGCAGAAATAGCACCTTCATAGCTGCCAGCCTTAAAAGCCAGCACACATCTGACAACAGGCAGAAGGTCACTGACAAGAAGAAAGTTGATTTTGAGAACAGAACTTTACTGTGAACTCGCATCAGCTGTTAGCTGTGCACAATTGCCTGGATTTGCTGTTATTTCGGACTGTAACACTGGCAAAACTTTCTGCATCACTAAATTTGTATTTGAATTTCCATAATGAATGTGGTTCCTTGTGCTCGGTGTGGGTTTGGTGTTTACCCTGCGGAGAAAGTTAACTGTATAGACCAGGTCAGTACATACATCATTGGGTGCTTGCAACTGTTTCTTTTAGAATAATATTTATTAACTTGTTTGTCAAATCTATTTAAGCTACAAAGCTTATCACAGAATTTGTCTGCAAATAATTCATATATTGTCTACTGGATTCAAATATATACTACTATTGGCTTAAATTTATACTAACCTGTTTTTTGGAAATAAATAAGCACATTTAGCTCAGGTGTAGTACATTGATAGTAGCAGATAAGAGCGTTTAGTGCAATTTCATAGATGAGGCTCAAATTATTAAAGGGACATTAAACAATTTTTTTCTTTCATGATTCAGGTAGAGAATACAATTTTAAACAATATTCCAATTTACTTCTATTATCTAATTTGCTTCATTAATTATATTAATGTAATAATTATATTTAATTCAGTGTTATAGTGTATAGAATATGTTCTAGGTATTTCTAAATAGATATTCCTTTAAATATATGTACATATCTATACCTATAATCACGTATATATATATATATATATATATATAAAGATACAAAAGTAACTCAGGCACCTCCAGTAGAATGAGATAAAACGAAAGCTTTATTTTAATCCAAGTGGTAAAAACAGACTAAAGCTTAGTCTAAACTGACACAGCCTTAACTTTTAACATACAGTGAATAAGGACTGCTGGGTTTCTGCTGCAGACATGTTTCGTGCTAGGATAGCACTTGTTCACTGCTTAAGTTAAGGCTGTGTCAGTTTAGACTAAGCTTTAGTCTGTTTTTACCACTTGGATTAAAATAAAGCTTTCGTTTTATCTCATTCTACTGGAGGTGCCTGAGTTACTTTTGTATCTTTTTACATACCTGTACTGTGGGACAAGCAGTAACTACTCGGCAGCATATCCAGCAGACTCGGTGACATCATTCCTCCCCCCCCACTGGAGCTCCGAGAAGTGCCATGAGAGAGCGTGCAGCTTGTAAGGAGGAGGTGATAGAGCGCGACGCTGCAACTGTTGTGGAGTATATATATATATATATATATATATACGTATATACTGTAGGTATAGATAATTAAAAAAAAAAACGTCATATGTATATATATATATATATATATATGTATAAATATTTATTTATGATTAAAATAGAAAATATTCCTGTATGTGAAGAACATTGGAATGTGAAATATTTATATTTTCATGTCAGGTTAGCGCATTGGGTTTTGCACGCGAGTAGGCTGTTTTCTACCCACTTTTTTTGCTCCATTGAATTATGTGGGGGAATATGGAACGTGCATGCGATATTCTAAGTTTTGCTTTTTGCTTTCATCGGGTTAGCGCTTGAACTAAAACAGTTTACTTTTAACTAATGATACGAGTGGAACCCGACAAGCACAAAAAGCCGAACTTCTAGCGCAGTTTACCATCGAGCGGGAGCAGTAATTAACATTCTACTTGTAATCTGACATTTAACAAAAAGGATTTTTTTTCATAAATGGAACAATATCAGAACAAGAGGTTATGATTTGAAGCTAAATAGTAGAAGATTTGGCAATCGCAGGACTCTTTTACTAAATGGTTGATTGGTGCATGGAGTAGACATCCAGCAGAGGTGGTAGGGACAAATACAGTCTTGTAATTCTAGAACCCGTGGGGAATGTATAATGATAGCTAACACTTACACTAAGGTAAGAATATGAGCAGATGGGATACTGGCTCTTATCAGATGTCAATCTCTTTTATATTTGTTTCTACATAAACTGCAGATTTAATTCTACAACGTGTTAAAAGCGCGTTGCAGATTTATAACATTATCCATAAATTTGTTTTCTCATTTTGTTTGGATATTATGGATTATATGGGTAAGAAATAAACAAATTAGCTATATAATATTTATTGAGGTGAATCAATAGGGCACCTGTTTATGATCTCCTGTGTTGTGTCAGACTACAGCAGAATTCCTTCTCACTGTGACTAGTGAATAAGACATTTAATTATATTTTAATACCAGATCTTAGCACTAGGAAAACCCAGTTGATCAAATGACCATGAAATTGAATTTCCATGAAAACATTATTAATTTGCACATTAACCTGATTATCAGTAGATTTAGCAATTTAAAGGGACAGCAAACATAATCAGTGCCATCTCTAGACATTGCGGTGTTATGGTCCACGGATAAAATTATTTCCTTCCACTCTCTGTCCACTACACTCAACCCAACCACTGTCAGCAGTGTCAAAGATTTAAGTTCTGAAGATTTAGATAGGAGAATATGTTAGAAATATTTATCTTGTAAAACATTATTAGCTAGTATATTTCCTCCCTTTGTGGCAACCTTGTCAAATTATTATTATTATCGATTATTTATAGAGCGCCAACAGATTTCGCAGCGCTAACAGATTCGACAGCGCTAAATGCCACCTGAGTCCTACAGTCCCATTATGGAATCAGTCCTGAACTCTAGATATTTTGGGCCTCATGCATGAACCTATGGATAAACAAGAGGACCTGTCCTCCTGACTTTGCAGTGAACAGGCAGCACACTCTGTACAACCGCTTCCCGTATGTGCTATTGCTGTCAATCACCCCAAATGTACATACTCTGGATGATTTATCTCCCCCCAGCGCAGAGGTGGCAGAGATGGTATGAGGCAACGGTCGGATACAATGCAGTAAGCACAGTGTCACAAGCACCACTTACTAACTGCTTTTGCTCCGTGTGTACTGCGCCTTTTGCCGTTAGGTCACGTGTGTTGAATCTTGCCAGCTGCTTTGTTCCAATCGAGTAGTGTTACATCCAAACACTTCAGCTGATCCGTTAATCCGCTCTCTGTATTAAAAAGTGTATCCGCCCTTAGTGCAATAGCATGCTGGATACTAGAAAATACTTAAAAATGTTTATAATAAAACTTCAACAGGGACTTGAACTTGTCTTTGGCACCAAATAGTGCAGACTTTGCGAGCGCTGTCACAGGCTTTGAGGATGTGATACCTGATTTTAAGGTATTCTGACCTGGATGAAAATCTTGAACAAAGTCCCAGTAAAGCCTCTGTTTTTAACAGAGAATACTTTAGAAGAAAGTGCAAATAATGAAAGAATTTTCTGGCTGCATATAACAAAACATCAACGCATTTCTCCCTACATGAGGGCTTTTTCAAGCTGAAGTGTTTGAATGTAACACTACTCAATTGGACCAAAGCAGCTGACAAGATTCAACACACGTGACCTAACGACGAAAGGCGCAGTACACACGGAGCAAAAGCATGCTTGTGACCCTGTGCTTACGATCACTCCATCATCCAGGTACTATGTAGCATTATTCGTTAAGGACTGCTTATATATACCCACTCCCCTGTGGTTTGGATTTATACAATTGCCTGGAACACAATATTTTTGGCAACATTGTATATTTTGTCTCAATGACTTTTTAAGTGGTGGCAATAAACTTTTTATCTTTTTTTCTTTTATTAATCAGAGACGTCCGACTTTTATTGTTTATTGCTGCAATTTCTTAATACAGTTTAGATTAAAATCTAGGGAGCGCCTCACAAAGGGCAGGGATATTTCTAAGCAACACTATACTGTCAGTATAATGTTGCTTAGAAATATCCCTGCCCTTTGTGATGCGCTCCCTAGATTTGAATCTAAACTGTTTATGAATCTGAAGACAAACTAGGGCCTAGATTTAGAGTTGGGCGGTAGCCGTCAAAACCAGCATTAGAGGCTCCTAACGCTGGTTTTTACCGCCCTCTGGTATTTGGAGCCAGTCATTAAAGGGTCTAACGCTCACTTTCCAGCCGCGACTCTTGTATTTAGAGTCGTGGCTGAAGTGAGCGTTAGAAATCTAACGACAAAACTCCAGCCGCAGAAAAAAGTCAGTAGTTAAGAGCTTTCTGGGCTAACGCCGGTTTATAAAGCTCTTAACTACTGTGCTCTAAAGTACACTAACACCCATAAACTACCTATGTACCCCTAAACAGAGGTCCCCCCACATAGCCGCCACTATATTTAAATTTTTTAACCCCTAATCTGCCGCTCCGTACACCGCCGCCAACTGTGTTATCCCTACGTACCCCTAATCTGCTGCCCCTAACACTGCCGATCCCTATATTATATTTATTAACCCCTAATCTGCCCCCCACAACGTCGCCGCCAGCTACCTACAATAATTAACCCCTAATCTGCCGACCGGAGCTCACCGCTAGTATAATAAATGTATTAACCCCTAATCCGCCTCACTCCCGCCTCAATAACCCTATAATAAATAGTATTAACCCCTAATCTGCCCTCCCTAACATCGCCAACAGCTAACTTCAAGTATTATCCCCTAATCTGCCGATCGGAGCTCACAGCTACTCTAATAAATTGTTAAACCCCTTAAGCTAATTCTAACACTAACACCCCCCTAAATTAAATATCATTTTTATCTAACAAAATAAATTAAAGTGAATGTAAATGTTGATGCTAAAGTGCCCGGTTTTTCAAACTTCGATTAAAAACAGGGGCACTTTAATTCATCAAAATTTACATTTCACTCCTTTTGTGAAAAAAAATTACCTTTTAAACTTCACAGGAGCTCCAGCTTCCTCCACCCGTTTCAAAGCCTCTTCCTGGGTCTAAAATGAGGCATCCGGCTTCCTCCAATCACAGCGTTGAATCAAACACTGATTCCCCCGGGGGGAAAGCTGTGATTGGAGGATGACCTATCAATCATTTCTGACATCAGAAATGGCTTGTGAGCCCGGAGGAAGCTGGAGCTGCTGTGAAGTTTAAAAGGTGTTTTTTCACAACAGGAGTGAAATGTAAATTTTGATGAATTAAAGTGCCCCTGTTTTTAATCAAAGTTTTAAAAACCGGGCACTTTAGTATCAACATTTACATTCACTTTAAGTCTTAATAAATAAATTATTCCTATTTAAATCTAAATACTTACCTGTAAAATAAATCCTAATATAGCTACAATATAAATTATAATTATATCTTAGCTATTTTAGGATTAATATTTATTTTACAGGCAACTTTGTAATTATTTTAACCAGGTACAATAGCTATTAAATAGTTAATAACTATTTAATAGCTACCTAGTTAAAATAATTACAAAATTACCTGTAAAATAAATCCTAACCTAAGTTACAATTAAACCTAACACTACACTATCAATAAATTAATTAAATAAACTACCTACAATTATCTACAATTAAACCTAACACTACACTATCAATAAATAAATTAAATACAATTCCTGCAAATAAATACAATTAAATAAACTAACTAAAGTACAAAAAATAAAAAAGAACTAAGTTACAAAATATAAAAAAATATTTACAAACATTAGAAAAAAATTACAACAATTTTAAACTAATTACACCTACTCTAAGCCCCCTAATAAAATAACAAAGACCCCCAAAATAAAAAAATGCCCTACCCTATTCTAAATTACAAAAGTTCAAAGCTCTTTTACCTTACCAGCCCTTAAAAGGGCCCTTTGCGGGGCATGCCCCAAAGAATTCAGCTCTTTTGCCTGTAAAAAAAACATACAATACCCCCCCAACATTACAACCCACCACCCACATACCCCTAATCTAACCCAAACCCCCTTTAAATAAACCTAACACTAAGCCCCTGAAGATCTTCCTACCTTGTCTTCACCATGCCAGGTATCACCGATCGTTCCAGGCTCCGAAATCTTCATCCAAGCCCAAGCGGGGGCTAGACATCCATCATCCGGCTGAAGTCTTCTATCAAGCGACGGCTGAAGAAGTCCAGAAGAGGCTTCAAAGTCTTCATCCTATCCGGGAAGAAGAGTAGATCCGGACTGGCAACCATCTTCTTCCAAGCGGCATCTTCTATCTTCATCCAATGACGACTGGCTCCATCTTGAAGACCTCCACCGCGGACCCATCTTCTTCTTCCGATGACTTCCCGACGAATGACGGTTCCTTTAAGGGACGTCATCCAAGATGGCGTCCCTCGAATTCCGATTGGCTGATAGGATTCTATCAGCCAATCGGAATTAAGGTAGGAAAATTCTGATTGGCTGATGGAATCAGCCAATCATAATCAAGTTCAATCCGATTGGCTGATTCAATCAGCCAATCAGATTGAGCTCGCATTCTATTGGCTGTTCCGATCAGGCATCTGATGGATGTCTAGCCCCCGCTTGGGCTTGGATGAAGATTTCGGAGCCTGGAACGATCGGTGATACCTGGCATGGTGAAGACAAGGTAGGAAGATCTTCAGGGGCTTAGTGTTAGGTTTATTTAAGGGGGGTTTGGGTTAGATTAGGCGTATGTGGGTGGTGCGTTGTAATGTTGGGGGGGGGGTATTGTATGTTTTTTTTACAGGCAAAAGAGCTGAATTCTTTGGGGCATGCCCCGCAAAGGGCCCTTTTAAGGGCTGGTAAGGTAAAAGAGCTTTGAACTTTTGTAATTTAGAATAGGGTAGGGCATTTTTTTATTTTGGGGGTCTTTGTTATTTTATTAGGGGGCTTAGAGTAGGTGTAATTAGTTTAAAATTGTTGTAATTTTTTTCTAATGTTTGTAAATATTTTTTTATTTTTTGTAACTTAGTTCTTTTTTTTTTTGTACTTTAGTTAGTTTATTTAATTGTATTTATTTGTAGGAATTGTATTTAATTTATTTATTGATAGTGTAGTGTTAGGTTTAATTGTAGATAATTGTAGGTAGTTTATTTAATTAATTTATTGATAGTGTAGTGTTAGGTTTAATTGTAACTTAGGTTAGGATTTATTTTACAGGTAATTTTGTAATTATTTTAACTAGGTAGCTATTAAATAGTTATTAACTATTTAATAGCTATTGTACCTGGTTAAAATAATTACAAAGTTGCCTGTAAAATAAATATTAATCCTAAAATAGCTAAGATATAATTATAATTTATATTGTAGCTATATTAGGATTTATTTTACAGGTAAGTATTTAGATTTAAATAGGAATAATTTATTTAATAAGACTTTATTTTGTTAGATAAAAATTATATTTAACTTAGGGGGGTGTTAGTGTTAGGGTTAGACTTAGCTTTAGGGGTTAATACATTTATTATAGTAGCGGTGAGCTCCGATCGGCAGATTAGGGGTTAATTATTGTAGGTAGCTGGCGGCGACGTTGTGGGGGGCAGATTAGGGGTTAATAAATATAATATAGGGGTTGGCGGTGTTAGGGGCAGCAGATTAGGGGTACATAACTATAATGTATGTTGCGGCTGTGTAGGGAGCGGCAGATTAGGGGTTAATAATAATATGCAGGTGTCAGCGATAGCGGGGGCGGCAGATTAGTGGTTAATAAGTGTAAGGTTAGGGGTGTTTAGACTCGGGGTACATGTTAGAGTGTTAGTTAGGTGCAGACGTAGGAAGTGTTTCCCCATAGAAAACAATGGGGCTGCGTTAAGAGCTGAACGCTGCTTTTTTGCAGGTGTTTTTTTTCAGCTCAAACAGCCCCATTGTTTTCTATGGGGATATCGTGCACGAGCACGTTTTTGAAGCTGGCCGCGTCCGTAAGCACTGCTGGTATCTAGAGTTGCAGTGGCGTTAAATTATGCTCTACGCTCCCTTTTTGGAGCCTTACGCACTGAAAACCCAGCCATTCTGTGAACTCTAAATACTAGCGGTATTTAAAAGGTGCGGGAGAAAAAAAGCACGCGTAGCTAACGCACCCCTTTGGCCGACAAACTCTAAATCTAGCCGTAGGTGTCTTGCTCTTTCTGGGGATCTAGTAGGATATAGAGGAGGCGCTGTGAGGAGCCCAACGTATTGCAATTTCTTAATACACCTTGTGTAGTGCTGCTATATATGTTTTTATATATTTGGTAAAATAAATATGTAACTTTTCTTGTATCTTGGGTCGTTTAAATATCTATATAGAGTCACACAGTTATATCTCTTTTACCTTTAGCCGTGAGCGCTCCTAAATATATACTTTTGTTTTATCTGTCTCTTATACTATTCTAGGGGATTTTAGGATTTTTTAGGAGTTTGGTATTTAGGCTCTGCACACACTTCTCATATTGTGTATATAATAATTTTATTACACTTTTAAACTCACTTTAAGTTTTTATTTAATTTTTAAATTGTACCAGGTCTGGTTACAATACAACTTGCACCAAATTTGAACAGTAAAAATATTTTGTTGTATGAGTAATCAGTCTTAATTAATCCCACAAATAAATAGGAAATCCTATTCTCTCTCAATCACTAATGCATGGTGGTGGTGGGGGGTGCTTAGTGCCAATGTTATATATTCAAAAAAGAGGGTTTGACAGAAAGTAGCACTATTCTAGCACTCTCTTATAAATACTATATCATATCCCTGGTTGAGGCGTTAGGAAAATAAAACTTTTACTATAAATTATAAAAACATACATAAAAACACTTAAAACTTACAATGAGTCAACACAGGATTAGTATAATACAATAAGGGTTCTATTTCCTCAGACAAAAACTCGCAGTATATATCTGAGTGCAGCTATGGAGCAATCTGCATCGGTTGTCCCATTATGTATGCAAAACCCTCAAAAATGACCATTAAGCTAAGAGGATATTATCCTCCAACACATTAAACTAATGGTAGTGCATACATAATTATTAAAATTAGTTGGGTCTGTGCTCCCATACATATATACTCAATTCATATCAGTTCATCAGTCCTGTAGAGACACAAGAGTAATTGTTTTAACTTTATGCTCTTGATAAAGGCTTCTTTTAGCTGAAACGCGTTGAGATGTATTTTAAATAAAACCTGAAGCTACATTTGAAGAGACGATTGTGATGATTTTAATAAAAGGCTGATTTTAACTGCAATCTCGTGAGTATAACCAGTTTGTGCGCCTACCACAATGTCTGAAATCTGCTACACTATTGTGAGCTCTTTTATTTTAGAGGTGAAAGCAACAAGGTTGACTCAGAGGATGTGGGCAGCTTGGTTCCCTGGAGGTGACACAGCGTTGTCACTTTCAACACTTTCTGAGACACAAGAGAACGCCTGATGCACATTTCACCATTTGGCTTTCTCAAAGGCGACCCAAACACTCCTCAAACAGGGTTTAAATACCCCTCACTAACCAATCCTAGATGTATATTTCAACACACCTTGAGCTAATAGATTATGTCCCTTTAATAGAATTGATGCATAATGTCCCTTGTCAGTCATATATAGGAACCAAACAGTTCATAAATCAAGGGAAATAAATCCTCCTCAAGGGATACTTATTATAGTAATCTCCTCAGCGGGGCAATCCATGCGGGGATAGCCCAGAGGACATGCCTTAAACACCGCAGCAAGTATGAATAAAGGAGGCTGCGGAGGTATATCCCTTTTGTTGCAATGAAATATAATTCACCTAAGAAATTGCTCAGGATTTTGCATATCTCTTAGGGATATCCACTACGCCATCAGCCTTTTCATACTCATAGCATACTTGAATATACATTGAAAGCAGATAAAATAGTACCACACTTATTGTGGTTGTCTCTATCCACATACTCATACTGCTAGCGGGGAACTCGAGTGGAAGTCCATGCCCCTTTCCCGAGTACACGAGGGGAATGCACCTAATCCACAGAGATTGCCTGCAACAGTTATTCATCCATCAGGCTCATATAGTTAGTAGGCAGTACTATATATGAAAGACAAGGGACATTATGCATCAATTCTATTAAAGGGGCATATTCTATTAGCTCCTTAAGGCTCTCTTTGAGTTTGTTGCCAATTTTTCTTTGATTAAACATGTAACAGGTTTGAAGTGTCTTGTGTTCTTTATTGCTGATGCAAATTGGATTTAGTTTAATACCCTTATGCTGGATAATGAATCACTTTTTGGTCTTTTTTAGCCTTTAAAATATATGGGAAAGCGTTCCTTTAGGCTTATTTATGTATATGAAATATCTGTTTTTGCAGATTGAAGCTTCAATCCATTGTTCTCAAAGATATGCCCATATATAATGGTTGAGCCTGCAGAAATTGCAGACCTTCTGATCTTATGTATCTTTGTGTACAATAAAGTTTCCTTATCTTATCTCTCTGTCTAAACACAATGGCCAATACAGAGAAAGCAATTGAAGACGAAAATGTTATTGCCCATCTCTTCCACCTCCACTGGGAACTTGATTGCTGCCTGTTGTCTCATGTTTACATAGCTTTTCTGTAGAGAATACTAAAGTAAAGTAGTTTATATAGGCAAAAGCTGTTTCAAGTGTCAAAACAAAGGTAAATTATCTATTTATAAACAATTTTATACTCTCCAGTGTGTAAAACAAATCATTGGGAACACATTAAAATAGAGAGAAAAAATACAGTACAGTGTCTCTTAAAAGGTACATTGTACTGTAACATTTTCTCCCCTTTAACATGTTAGCAAGGATCAATTTTACCTGCTGGTGTGTTTAAAATAATTCCCTTTCCTTTATTTTGTAATTTGAAAAAAATAGTTTTGCTTGTTTAAACCACCACCTATATAGATGTTTTAGTATTGGTTATAAAAAAGTTAGAAAGAGGGCACATTTGAAAGGGTATTTCTTCAGCTGATTTGAATACAATGAAATCTTATCAGGTGCTCGACTAAATTCAGCCTATTTTCAAATAATGTAATTTATTTACTAATAGATAAAAATCCTTTACCCATTGTGCTATATACACTATTTTGTTTTCTCTCAAACATTTTTTAATTTTTATCTCTAAAGTTTTTTCTTTTAATTATGATGTACGTGTAATTAATTAATATGTGTAAAATCCTCTTCACTCTTCACATCTCAGTGAAAGGACATCATAAAAGACACTGGTTTCTTTCAATCAAGACAAATGATCAGCCGTAGGCCGCCTCCCTGAATTCTTATTTCTTGTGTGTGGCAAATAAAAGAGCCACAATTAAATGACCTAAGTCTATTGGTAAACACTGACTGCTGCTGCCTTGGCACAGGGACATTTATTGCTTCTGGAACTAGTCCACCTAAATCTTTTAATTTAAATTTCTCCACAACTTTACAGCAATGACCATTAATTGCTAATAAAATGAATTAAAATAAATAAAGAGGGACAATGTCCCATATATGGTGGCATTACCCACCAATACAAACTTATTGGTTATCTGTTATTCCAGACATTGAATGGGTACTTCCCACTTGTTTGCAAATAGAGCCATTGATATTTCTATTGAATCAGCCTGTTAAAGGGACACTGTACCCAAATTTTTTCTTTTGTGATTCAGATTGAGCATGACATTTTAAGTAACTTTCTAATTTACTCCTATTATCAAATTTTCTTCATTCTCTTGGTATCTTTATTTGAAATGCAAGAATGTAAGTTTAGATGCCGGCCCATTTTTGGTGAACAACCTGGGTTGTCCTTGCTGATTGGTGGATAAATTCATCCACCAATAAAAAAAGTGCTGTCCAGAGTACTGAAACCAAAAAAAGCTTAGATGCCTTCTTTTTCAAATAAAGATAGCAAGAGAATGAAGAAAAATTGATAATAGGAGCAAATTAGAAAGTTGCTTAAAATTGCTTGCTCTATCTGAATCACGAAAGAAAAAAATTGGGTTCAGTGTCCCTTTAAGCTTAAAGGGACATGAAATCCAACATTTTCCTTTCATTATTCAGATAGAACATACAATTTAAAAAAAAAAAGTTTTCAATTTACTGCTATCATCAGATTTGCTTCATTCTCATGTTCTTCTTTGTTGAAGGGATATCTAGATAGGTAGCGTGCACGTGCCTGAAGCTCTACATGACAGGAAATAGTGCTGCCATCTAGTGCTCTTGCTAGTGTATAACATTGTTGCCATACAGTGCTACAGACATTTGCACACTCTTGAGCTTACATCCCTGATTTTCAACAAAGGATAACAAGAAAACAAAGAAATGTGATAATAAAAATAAATTAGAAAGTTGTTGAAAATTGTATGTTCTATCTGAATCATGAAAGAAAAATGTTGGGATTTATGTTCCTTTAAAGGGACAGTCAAGTCCAAAAAAACTTTCATGATTCAAATAGGGCATGTAATTTTAAACAACTTTCTAATTTACTTTTATCACCAATTTTGATTTGTTCTCTTGGTATTCTTAGTTGAAAGCTAAACCTAGGAGGTTCATATGCTAATTTCTTAGACCTTGAAGGCCTCCTCTAATCTAAATGCATTTTGATAGTTTTTCACCACTAGAGGGCATTAGTTCATGTGTTTCATATAGATAACATTGGGCTCATGCACATGAATTTCCCATGGAGTCAGCTCTGATTGGCTAAAATGCAAGTCTGTCAAAAGAACTGAAATAAGGGGGCAGTCTGCTGAGGCTTAGATACAAGGTAATTACAGAGGTAAAATGTGTATAATTATAACTGTGTTGGTTATGCAAAACTGAGGAATTGGTAATTAAGGGATTATCTATCTTTTAAAACAACAAAAATCCTGGTGTTGACTGTTCCTTTAAATGTTCCTACAGAGCTAGACTCTTGTATTGAATTATTGATCAATTATTATTGATTGTGCAAAACGACATATCCTGAGCATGTGAAAAAGATTTTAGTGCCCCATGTGGTAGAATGTAGGAATGTAGGACTTACTCTTTTCTTAGAAGAATATAATAATTTTATATCAAAAGAATGTAAGATTATTATTCTATAACCTTTATATGGGAAGAATGTGTCAGGACAACCTCATTTCATAAGGTAATTGTCTACTTGTTTGGTAATGAAGTGCATTTAAGCTTGTTTTCTGTTGGTTATTAAAGGAGATACTATCTGCTGATTTAAGTGTGAAGAAACTGATGTAAAATTTAGAGAACACATTTTTTGTTGTTATTGATACAATTTGTATCAACCTATTGTATTGTAAGAAGATTTAAAGGGACACTGAACCCACATTTTTTCTTTCATGATTCAGATAGAGCATGCACATTTAAGCAACTTTCTAATTTACTCCTATTATCAATTTTTCTTCGTTCTCTTGCTTTCTTGATTTGAAAAAGAAGGCATCTAAGCTATTTTTTGGTTCAGGACCAAGGAAAGCACTTGTTTATTTGTGGGTGAATTTATCCACCAATCAGCAAGAACAACACAGTGTGTTCATCAAAAATGGGCCGGCATCTAAACTTACATTCTTGAATTTCAAATAAAGATACCAAGAGAATGAAGAAAATTTGATAATAGGAGTAAATTAGAAAGTTGCTTAAAATTGCATGCTCTATCTGAATCACAAAAGAAACTATTTGGGTTCAGTGCCCCTTTAAACCTTAGTGAATCATCACTTGATGTATTTTCTAAAAAGAATACAATTTATTAACATGACAGCACTGTAGTGTATCAGAATATCAGTGTTATGTAAGTAATGTTCATTTTATCTGCTTTCCTTTGCTAGATATGGCACAAAGCTTGTTTCCACTGCGAGACCTGCAAGATGATACTCACTGTAAATAACTTTGTCAGCTTCCAGAAAAAGCCGTACTGCTATGCGTAAGTGACTTCCAGATATTTCTAAAAGATTCTCCCCTCTTCCTTCAATGCTTAAAACATTCCCCACAGTGCAGCATGTTTGAAAATTTCAAAATCAAACTCTCCCACCAGAATGTAATCAGATAATATAATGATATAATATAGTTTTTAATCGAGGAGTTTTGTTTTAGAATTGCCCTGCTTTTTAAAATGCTTGACAAGGAACAGAAACTCTGGTATTAAAGGGACACTCAAGTGAAAATTAATCTTTCATGATTCAGACAGAGCAGCAATTGTAAACAACTTTCCAATTTACTTCCATTAACAAAATGTGCACATTCTTTTTATATTTACTCTTTTTGAGTCACCAGCTCCTACTGAGCATGTGCAAGAATTCACAGAAAATGCGTATATGCATTTATGATTGGCTGGTGGCTGTCACATGATACTGGAGGAGTGGACATAGTCATAATTGAAATTTGTCAGATAAAATCCCCTAGTCATTTGATGTTCAGTCTAAGTGCTATTGCATTGTCTTTTTATCATGCATTTGTTGATAATGCAGATCAACTGTATTTACTGGTCCTTTAAGGGGACATTAAACAGTTCAAGATTGTAATGTAAAATATTGAATTATAAGTTTAAAAATGAATTTTTTTGTTCATTATTTAGGAGTTAAACATGTTATAAATATGTTTACATGAAATGGGTTGTGTAAATACATGTGTGTGCTTGTGTAAATACACGTGTGTGCTTGTGTAAAAGCAAACTCTATAGTTTATAGGCAGATAGGGGCAACTCACACAGAGCAGGTTAGTCTTACTCAGTAATGGAGTGTCTATTTTACAAAAGCTACAAAGTAATATATATTTTATTTTATTTTAGATGGTATGCAAAAGGATAACATTCTTGCAAAATTGCTGCTATATTGTGCTCGAGAAATGGGCCGGCTCCTAAACATATGTCCCTGATTTTCAACAAAAGATACCAAGGGAAAGAAGAAAAATGCTAATAGAAGTAAATTAGAAAGTTGTTTGAAATCACATGCTCTATTTGAAGCATGAAAGAAAATGTAGTTGTTCATATCCTTTTAGAACAGCCATATTCCAGATATCTGTCGCTGATTGGCCTCAGCAGAAAAGGAACCTTAGTTACCAATACCTACCTTAAAACATGACAATGACCATTACTTTAATGACATTTACATGTTAAACTTTTTCAACATTTAAACAACTAATATAAGTTTTAAAAATAATCATCCTATCTAGTGTTTGTTTTAACTGTTTGATGTCCCTTTAATGTAGATTCTTTGTTACTGTATTAATTTAAATAGCCAGAGATGCATGAGGTTGGGTTAGAGTTAGGCTGACGTCATAACTATAGTTACCTTCTGAAGTCCCATAGGTTAGGTTATATTTAAGGGACAGTACACTGTAAATTTGTTTTTCCATGTATGTTCAATGACTTGTTATACCAGCTGCAGAGTATAAAATATTTGAGAAATTGCATTTTCATGCTTATATGTGTATATGAAGTAGCTGGTTTTGTGCTTTGAAACCACAGCCTTTTACAATGGGTTGAACTTAAAGGTAGTATCAGATCTCATTATGTTATCACTTTGTGTACACAGACTTGCTTCCTTATCTTATACTTGTCTGGAACACCAAAGCTCAATACATAGAGAGAACAATGGAAAATTATAATTTTATTACTTAACTATCCTGCACCCCCACTGGCAGTGTAACTTCTTCTGCTGGCTGTGTTTACTTAGGCTTGTCAATAGCATATACTTCAGTATTAAAACTTTCAGTATAGGTGGGGATACCACAGGCTAAATCAGCTGTTTCAAATGCTGAAATAGGAGTAAAGGAGCTACTTCTAAACAATTTAATACACTCTAGCAGGTAAAATGGATCATTGTGAATAATTTAAAGGGGAGAACATTTTTGGGTGAACTGTCCCTTTAAGGTTATGTTGCAATGTAAAGTATATTAGTCTGAAAATGCAATGCAAGATAAAAGACAAGGATTCATCCTCATTCTGCATCTTATGTTTTCTTTGTAGCAAACTGATCTCTATCACAGCAAAAATAAAGAGAAACACAATATATAAAATGTCTTTACATTTCAGGTGTATCACACCCCGGGGAAGGAAACAGTGTCCACTTTGTCTGGTCGTTTGTGGCCGTTAGTTGCTTAAAGGGATACTAAACCCATTTTTTGTTTATGATTCAGTTAAAGCAAGCAATTTTAAGCAATGTTCTAATTAACTCCTATTATACATTTTTCTTCATCTCTTGCTATCCTTATTTGAAAGCAAGAATGTAAGCTAAGGTGCCAGCCCATTTTTGGTTCAGCACCTTAGTTACGCTTACTTATTGGAGGCTAAATGTAGGCAACATTCAGCAAGCGCTATCCAGGGTGCTGAACCAAAAATGGGTCGTATACTTAGTTGAGATTCCTGCTTTCTCAAATAAAGATAGAAAGAGAATGAAGAAAAATGTATAAAAGTAGTAAATTAGAAAGTTGCTTAAAATTGCCTGCTCTAGCTGAATCATGAACGGTTTAGTAACCGTTTAAGTTTTGACAACATCTCATAGTTGTAAAAGTTTAAAATGTCCTTGCGACTGGCACTTCAAATTTGAAACACATTAAAACAAGCAAAATACACACTCAATAAAAGCATATCAACAATTATAAATTATGTAAACTCTAATATTTCTCATATAAAAGGAACCTAAACATAACATAATTAATAAATAAAATATTGAAATAGCATATATATTAAAGTAATAATTCAGAATTATTTAAATAGAAGTCTGAAATACATGTAAATTAATTGAGTACATAATTAAAAATATGTGTGTGTTTTGTAGCTGAGATGCTTGAGCCAATCACAGGGGGAGTTTTACACCACCACCAATTTTCATAAAACTGCATATAATAGACACTACTATGAATAAGAATATGCACAGATACTAATATAAAAATCCAGTATAAATCCTTTTAAAAACTTACTTAGAAGCTCCCAGTTTAGCACTGTTAATGGGGTTAAACTGAGACACCCACTTAAAGGGGGCTGAAAAAGCAGGAAGAGCAGACAACCCCCCCCCCCCCTTTCTCCCCTGCATATGAAAAGACTCATTAGACAAGCTGGAGTCTATAGACATCAGTATACATCTAAAATTTTGGGGCTTGGTTAAGAGTCTGAAAATCAGCACAATGTTATGAAAATATAAGGAAAACTATAGATTATTACAAGATTGGCTATATAAATGGATCATATATAAAAACATTTATTCATAGACAAATCTAGTGTACAATATCCCTTTAACAACACTTAGATGCTAATTCTACATGGAATTTGGTGGCTGTTAAAGAAAGGAAGGTTATGAGCGCCTTCTGATTCATGGAAGATTAATTTTGTCTTTTGTCCTTTAAAACCTTACAAAGTTATTGTACAGTTGGTAGCTTAAGACATTATGGGCTAGATTACAAGAACACGCTTCTATGGGCTCCAATAGGAGCCTCGTTCTGATGTTGATAGACACAGCACAGAACCTAGCGCAGCAAAGGGGGTAAGTCACGCAGCGTTGGGCAGCATATTTCAAATATATGTATATGAATATGTACATATATATTTATATAGAAAACACAGTCCCCATAGACCAAAAAAGGCACTTTTCAGTGACGTTTTTTTTCTAACACCTCATATTCCCTCACTTTAACCCCTCATAACTGCTGAGTGCAGTTTTTTTTTTTTTTTTTTAAAAGATGGTCATATTTTTTATTTTCATAAAGGATATGCACACTTTATTTGGGGGGCAATTGGGGGACATTTTATTAATTAACCAGAGGTCAGACCCATGGTTAATTGCGCTAAGCGCAAAGTGCTCCTGCGAGCTTGCGGTAGCATTAACCAGCCACTTGTATTGGCTGGCTGGTTATTTCTATTGTGCGCCTGTAAATGGGCAAATTTTCCCTTTTACGGGCACACATTAAATTAGCGCTTAACTTGTAACCTAGCCCAATACGAGCCGAATGATTTAATGTCTCATACTTAACAACAACAATGGAAACTCAGCTGAAATATTATTTTATTTTTTTCAAAATATGTTTCTTTGGTGAGACCTCTATCTACAACAGGATCACTAAAGAGAATATTTGTTCCCACTTTCCCATTTTATGGGTTTAATAAAATCAGATTTATTGTTGTATAAGTTACCTTATCTGATAAAATCCTAATTGTTTTCTTCAAAACAAATATCTCCAGACATTATGATAATTAAACCCCCCTTAGGGTAACTTACATTGGACCTCTTTTCCAGTCCATAAGAATCAGAAATTGCATCACATTGTGAGCTAGATTACAAGTGAGGCATATATAAGCGATATAGTCTTTTCGCAAGCATTTTTAATTGCGCTGATATTACAAGTTTTACACTTCAATCCTTACTGCAATCTCAGAGCTGTGGTTAACTGTTTTCTGAAACTAAAAAATATCACAAAACACATCAAATATACAGTACAAAGTAAAGTTACACTCATAATAACACTGTTGAATAAAACATTTAAAAAAAAATGATTGCACAAAAAAGGGCTTTAACATACAGATACATACAGATACATACAGATACATACAGATACATACAGATACAGATACATACAGATACATACAGTTACATACAGATACATAGAGATACATACAGATACATAGAGATACATACAGATACAGATACATACAGATACATACAGATACATACAGATACATACAGATACATAGAGATACATACAGATACATACAGATACATACAGATACATGCAGATACATAGAGATACATACAGATACATACAGATACATACAGATACATACAGATACATAGAGATACATACAGATACATACAGATACATACAGATACATAGAGATACATACAGATACATACAGATACATACAGATACATACAGTTACATACAGTTACATACAGATACATACAGTTACATACAGATACATACAGATACATACAGTTACATACAGATACATACAGATACATACAGTTACATAGAGATACATACAGTTACATACAGATACATACAGATACATACAGTTACATACAGTTACATACAGATACATAGAGATACATACAGTTACATACAGATACATAGAAATACATACAGTTACATACAGATACATACAGATACATACAGATACATACAGTTACATACAGATACATAGAGATACATACAGATACATAGAGATACATAGAGATACATACAGATACATACAGATACATACAGTTACATACAGATACATACAGATACATACAGATACATACAGATACATACAGTTACATACAGATACATACAGATACATAGAGATACATACAGATGCATACAGTTACATAGAGATACATAGAGATACATAGAGATACATACAGATACATACAGATACATAGAGATATATACAGATACATACAGATACATGCAGATACATAGAGATACATACAGATACATACAGATACATACAGATACATAGAGATACATACAGATATATATAGATACATACAGATATTTACAGATACATAGAGATACATAGAGATACATAGAGATACATACAGTTACATACAGATACATAGAGATACATACAGATACATACAGTTACATAGAGATACATACAGTTACATACAGATACATACAGATACATACAGTTACATACAGTTACATACAGATACATAGAGATACATACAGTTACATACAGATACATAGAAATACATACAGTTACATACAGATACATACAGATACATACAGATACATACAGTTACATACAGATACATAGAGATACATACAGATACATACAGTTACATACAGATACATACAGTTACATAGAGATACAGATACATAGAGATACATACAGTTATATACAGATACATAGAGATACATACAGTTACATACAGATACATAGAGATACATACAGATACATAGAGATACATAGAGATACATAGAGATACATACAGATACATAGAGATACATAGAGATACATACAGATACATAGAGATACATACAGATACATACAGATACATAGAGATACATACAGATACACAGAGATACATAGAGATACATACAGATACATAGGGATACATACAGATAGATAGAGATACATACAGATACATACAGATACATACAGATACATACAGATACATACAGATACATAGAGATACATACAGATACATACAGATACATACAGATACATGTCAAAATACATTTTTTTTTACTTGTAATACCAGAGCAACCCGACTAGCTCAAAAAGCTTAACTCTAGCGGAGTTTTAACAACAAACAGAAAATATATACCATGCCACTTGTAATCTAGCCCTTTATGTCCAATTTGAATTTATTTCAGTCAAGTTCAAATCATGCAATAACCACTTATCATAAACTTCTTAAATTCCTTCAATTTGCAGTTTACTTCTATTGTTAAATTTACTTTGTTCTTTTTGGTATCCTTTGTTGAAAATAATACCTAGGTAGACTTAGGAGCAGCAAGGCACCGCTAGGCGCTGGATGCTGAATATTTATGGTGTTCTGTGGGTGGGCGCCTAACCTACAATACAGGGAGTGCAGAATTATTAGGCAAATGAGTATTTTGACCACATCATCCTCTTTATGCATGTTGTCTTACTCCAAGCTGTATAGGCTCGAAAGCCTACTACCAATTAAGCATATTAGGTGATGTGCATCTCTGTAATGAGAAGAGGTGTGGCCTAATGACATCAACACCCTATATCAGGTGTGCATAATTATTAGGCAACTTCCTTTCCTTTGGCAAAATGGGTCAAAAGAAGGACTTGACAGGCTCAGAAAAGTCAAAAATAGTGAGATATCTTGCAGAGGGATGCAGCACTCTTAAAATTGCAAAGCTTCTGAAGCGTGATCATCGAAATATCAAGCGTTTCATTCAAAATAGTCAACAGGGTCGCAAGAAGCGTGTGGAAAAACCAAGGCGCAAAATAACTGCCCATGAACTGAGAAAAGTCAAGCGTGCAGCTGCCAAGATGCCACTTGCCACCAGTTTGGCCATATTTCAGAGCTGCAACATCACTGGAGTGCCCAAAAGCACAAGGTGTGCAATACTCAGAGACATGGCCAAGGTAAGAAAGGCTGAAAGACGACCACCACTGAACAAGACACACAAGCTGAAACGTCAAGACTGGGCCAAGAAATATCTCAAGACTGATTTTTCTAAGGTTTTATAGACTGATGAAATGAGAGTGAGTCTTGATGGGCCAGATGGATGGGCCCGTGGCTGGATTGGTAAAGGGCAGAGAGCTCCAGTCCGACTCAGACGCCAGCAAGGTGGAGGTGGAGTACTGGTTTGGGCTGGTATCATCAAAGATGAGCTTGTGGGGCCTTTTCGGGTTGAGGATGGAGTCAAGCTCAACTCCCAGTCCTACTGCCAGTTTCTGGAAGACACCTTCTTCAAGCAGTGGTACAGGAAGAAGTCTGCATCCTTCAAGAAAAACATGATTTTCATGCAGGACAATGCTCCATCACACGCGTCCAAGTACTCCACAGCGTGGCTGGCAAGAAAGGGTATAAAAGAAGAAAATCTAATGACATGGCCTCCTTGTTCACCTGATCTGAACCCCATTGAGAACCTGTGGTCCATCATCAAATGTGAGATTTACAAGGAGGGAAAACAGTACACCTCTCTGAACAGTGTCTGGGAGGCTGTGGTTGCTGCTGCACGCAATGTTGATGGTGAACAGATCAAAACACTGACAGAATCCATGGATGGCAGGCTTTTGAGTGTCCTTGCAAAGAAAGGTGGCTATATTGGTCACTGATTTGTTTTTGTTTTGTTTTTGAATGTCAGAAATGTATATTTGTGAATGTTGAGATGTTATATTGGTTTCACTGGTAAAAATAAATAATTGAAATGGGTATATATTTGTTTTTTGTTAAGTTGCCTAATAATTATGCACAGTAATAGTCACCTGCACACACAGATATCCCCCTAAAATAGCTAAAACTAAAAACAAACTAAAAACTACTTCCAAAAGTATTCAGCTTTGATATTAATGAGTTTTTTAGGTTCATTGAGAACATGGTTGTTGTTCAATAATAAAATTAATCCTCAAAAATACAACTTGCCTAATAATTCTGCACTCCCTGTACAATACTGTAATACAAAGGACCTTTGGGAGGTCTAGTAGCATACATACTTGCAAATGGCCGCCTATATATACATTCAGATTCTCCCAAGTAAACAGAGGCTAGTGCCCTTTGGATTTTTTGTAGCCAGATTGATTCCTGTAAAAGATCCACACTAAGATCTCTGCAAATCCAGATCTTAGCATGGGGATATATTACAAGAATCAATCTTCTGGCTACAAAAATATCCGAAGGGCATGAGCCGCTGTGTATTTCTGCATTGGGATCATCACGAAAAATCCGAATTCACATCCCTAATTATATATATATATATATATATATATATAAATATTGTGTGTGTATATATAAATATATATATAAAAATATTGTGTGTGTGTGTGTATATATATACATATACATATATATATATATATATATATATATATATATATATAAATATTTTGTGTGTGTGTGTATATATATATATAAAGGGAGTGCAGAATTATTAGGCAAGTTGTATTTTTGAGGATTAATTTTATTATTGAACAACAACCATGTTCTCAATGAACCCAAAAAACTCATTAATATCAAAGCTGAATATTTTTGGAAGAAGTTTTTAGTTTGTTTTTAGTTTTAGTTATTTTAGGGGGATATCTGTGTGTGCAGGTGACTATTACTGTGCATAATTATTAGGCAACTTAACAAAAAACAAATATATACCCATTTCAATTATTTATTTTTACCAGTGAAACCAATATAACATCTCAACATTCACAAATATTCATTTCTGACATTCAAAAACAAAACAAAAACAAATCAGTGACCAATATAGCCACCTTTCTTTGCAAGGACACTCAAAAGCCTGCCATCCATGGATTCTGTCAGTGTTTTGATCTGTTCACCATCAACATTGCGTGCAGCAGCAACCACAGCATCCCAGACACTGTTCAGAGAGGTGTACTGTTTTCCCTCCTTGTAAATCTCACATTTGATGATGGACCACAGGTTCTCAATGGGGTTCAGATCAGGTGAACAAGGAGGCCATGTCATTAGATTTTCTTCTTTTGTACCCTTTCTTGCCAGCCACGCTGTGGAGTACTTGGACGCGTGTGATGGAGCATTGTCCTGCATGAAAATCATGTTTTTCTTGAAGGATGCAGACTTCTTCCTGTACCACTGCTTGAAGAAGGTGTCTTCCAGAAACTGGCAGTAGGACTGGGAGTTGAGCTTGACTCCATCCTCAACCCGAAAAGGCCCCACAAGCTCATCTTTGATGATACCAGCCCAAACCAGTACTCCACCTCCACCTTGCTGGCGTCTGAGTCGGACTGGAGCTCTCTGCCCTTTACCAATCCAGCCACGGGCCCATCCATCTGGCCCATCAAGACTCACTCTCATTTCATCAGTCCATAAAACCTTAGAAAAATCAGTCTTGAGATATTTCTTGGCCCAGTCTTGACGTTTCAGCTTGTGTGTCTTGTTCAGTGGTGGTCGTCTTTCAGCCTTTCTTACCTTGGCCATGTCTCTGAGTATTGCACACCTTGTGCTTTTGGGCACTCCAGTGATGTTGCAGCTCTGAAATATGGCCAAACTGGTGGCAAGTGGCATCTTGGCAGCTGCACGCTTGACTTTTCTCAGTTCATGGGCAGTTATTTTGCGCCTTGGTTTTTCCACACGCTTCTTGCGACCCTGTTGACTATTTTGAATGAAACGCTTGATTGTTCGATGATCATGCTTCAGAAGCTTTGCAATTTTAAGAGTGCTGCATCCCTCTGCAAGATATCTCACTATTTTTGACTTTTCTGAGCCTGTCAAGTCCTTCTTTTGACCCATTTTGCCAAAGGAAAGGAAGTTGCCTAATAATTATGCACACCTGATATAGGGTGTTGATGTCAACCCCCTTCTCATTACAGAGATGCACATCACCTAATATGCTTAATTGGTAGTAGGCTTTCGAGCCTATACAGCTTGGAGTAAGACATCATGCATAAAGAGGATGATGTGGTCAAAATACTCATTTGCCTAATAATTCTGCACTCCCTATATATATATATATATATATATATATATATATATATATATATATATATATTTATAAACAGTACAGGGAGTGCAGAATTATTAGGCAAATGAGTATTTTGACCACATCATCCTCTTTATGCATGTTGTCTTACTCCAAGCTGTATAGGCTTGAAAGCCTACTACCAATTAAGCATATTAGGTGATGTGCATCTCTGTAATGAGAAGGGGTGTGGTCTAATGACATCAACACCCTATATCAGGTGTGCATAATTATTAGGCAACTTCCTTTCCTTTGGCAAAATGGGTCAAAAGAAGGACTTGGCAGGCTCAGAAAAGTCAAAAATAGTGAGATATCTTGCAGAGGGATGCAGCACTCTTAAAATTGCAAAGCTTCTGAAGCGTGATCATCGAACAATCAAGCGTTTCATTCAAAATAGTCAACAGGGTCGCAAGAAGCGTGTGGAAAAACCAAGGCACAAAGTAACTGCCCATGAACTAAGAAAAGTCAAGCGTGTAGCTGCCAAGATGCCACTTGCCACCAGTTTGGCCATATTTCAGAGCTGCAACATCACTGGAGTGCCCAAAAGCACAAGGTGTGCAATACTCAGAGACATGGCCAAGGTATGAAAGGCTGAAAGACGACCACCACTGAACAAGACACACAAGCTGAAACGTCAAGACTGGGCCAAGAAATATCTCAAGACTGATTTTTCTAAGGTTTTATGGACTGATGAAATGAGAGTGAGTCTTGATGGGCCAGATGGATGGGCCCGTGGCTGGATTGGTAAAGGGCAGAGAGCTCCAGTCCGACTCAGACGCCAGCAAGGTGGAGGTGGAGTACTGGTTTGGGCTGGTATCATCAAAGATGAGCTTGTGGGGCCTTTTCGGGTTGAGGATGGAGTCAAGCTCAACTCCCAGTCCTACTGCCAGTTTCTGGAAGACACCTTCTTCAAGCAGTGGTACAGGAAGAAGTCTGCATCCTTCAAGAAAAACATGATTTTCATGCAGGACAATGCTCCATCACACGCGTCCAAGTACTCCACAGCGTGGCTGGCAAGAAAGGGTATAAAAGAAGAAAATCTAATGACATGGCCTCCTTGTTCACCTGATCTGAACCCCATTGAGAACCTGTGGTCCATCATCAAATGTGAGATTTACAAGGAGGGAAAACAGTACACCTCTCTGAACAGTGTCTGGGAGGCTGTGGTTGCTGCTGCACGCAATGTTGATGGTGAACAGATCAAAACACTGACAGAATCCATGGATGGCAGGCTTTTGAGTGTCCTTGCAAAGAAAGGTGGCTATATTGGTCACTGATTTGTTTTTGTTTTGTTTTTGAATGTCAGAAATGTATATTTGTGAATGTTGAGATGTTATATTGGTTTCACTGGTAAAAATAAATAATTGAAATGGGTATATATTTGTTTTTTGTTAAGTTGCCTAATAATTATGCACAGTAATAGTCACCTGCACACACAGATATCCCCCTAAAATAGCTATAACTAAAAACAAACTAAAAACTACTTCCAAAACTATTCAGCTTTGATATTAATGAGTTTTTTGGGTTCATTGAGAACATGGTTGTTGTTCAATAATAAAATTAATCCTCAAAAATACAACTTGCCTAATAATTCTGCACTCCCTGTATATATATAAAACAACAATTAAAATTGTGGGGAGGCGAAAATTGAGTTTAAAATCCTCCACTAAATACAAAATGTAGGGAAAATAACTCATTGTGTAACCCATTTACAAATCTAGACAAGTCAGAAGACTTGTCTAGATTTGTAAATGGGTTACACAATGAGTTATTTTCTCTACATTTTTTATATATATATATATATATATATATATATATACATGTAGCCCTCAGTTTACGCCGGGGTTAGGTTCCAGAAGGAATGGTTGTAAATCGAAACAGTTGTAAATTGAAACCCAGTTTATAATGTAAGTCAATGGGAAGTGAGGGAGATAGGTTCCAGGCCCCTCTCAAAATTGTCATAAGTAACACCTAATACATTATTTTTAAAGCTTTGAAATGAAAACTTTAAATGCTAAACAGCATTATAAACCTAATAAAATAATCACACAACACAGAATATATAATTAAACTAAGTTAAATGAACAAAAACATTTGCTAAACAGCATTATAAACCTAATAAAATAATCACACAACACAGACTTCACTTGCATTTTTCTGCAAACAGTTATTTCTATGCATTCCAATCTGGACTGATTTATAGACAGGAAGATCTTGTTCCTTTGAAATCTGCTCGATAGCTCAGGTCTGGTTAAACTGATTAATTTCAGCTTGCTTGGCTTTGCTGCAACACAAGCGGACAGCTCCACCTACTGGCTATTTTAATAAATGCACTGCTTCTCAATGCTTTTCAATAGGAGTCACATGACTGGAATTAAAAGCTTGTTATTCTGAAACGGTGTAAATTGAACCGTTGTAAAACGAGGGTCACCTGTATATATAATGAAAATAGACTTGCATTTATGTATTTATTAATTGTGGTTAATTAATTTTTTTTGCAGACACAACCCAAAAAATAACACATTTACCAGCGTATATGAAACTCCTGTCAACCTACATGTGAAAAAACAATCAGAAGCTTTTAGTGAGGTGAGGTGTGGGATTATATTTATTTCTTAACACTTTGCATAACCAATAATAAAACAAAACACCAATTTACTTAGCAATAAATACAGATTCTGAGAGATTATCTGGTCAACCAAAGATCCTTTCCTAATCCATTAACAGCTCTGTGATTTGTGGCATCAATTTTCTTTGTGTTTTCAAATTTGGAGTCATTTTCACCTACCTTAAAGGGACATAAAACAAGTTGGGATAGAGACAAAATATAATAATATGTACTTTAATTACTTTACCTGCAAATGTATCATGCAGTGCCTCCCCATTAACCCTTTAGTTTAAGTTTCTGAATTGTACAGCTGTAACTCCCCCCACACATGTCCTTCTAAGGCTGTATCTATAGCTACCATTGATTCGGTAGAATGCAGAAGTGAACATTCATTATCTGCTGGAGCATGCCTAGAAGCAAATAAGCTAATGTGAACTCATTTGAAATACAATGCCTGTGTTTCTGATGCTAAATACTGATAATGGGGTGGTGGATCAGACTACTCCAGACAGCATGGCTATGTAAGAAATTTTGCTTATATTTGAAAATGATTTGAAAATACTTGCCAGCAATTTTCAAACAATTTTTAACGCAAACTATTTTGACTTAATTAGCCCATGTTTTATGGCACTTTAACATAAATACAAATCTGGCTATGATGTGATTTTCCAATGGCTTTGCACCATGTTTACTTCACCAGTAGTTTGCTTTGAGATTCTTTTGTATTAAAAAAAAAGTACTGTGTATTATTACATAATTTGCCCAGGTATGTCTATAATTAGATAAGGCCTTTTGATGCTATTTAAAGGGACATAAATCTCCAAATTTTTCATTCATGATTCAAACAAAACATGTGATTTTAAACAAATTTCCAATTTGGTTCTATTATCTAAAATGGTTTATTGTCTTGGCATTCTTAGTGGAAAAGCATATCTAAGTAGGCCCAGGAGCAGCAATGCATTACTGGGAGCTAGCTGCTGATTAGTGGTTGCCCAAAAATGCCTCTTTTCATTGGTTCACCAGATGCCTTCAGATAGCTCCCAGTAGTGCATAGTTGTGCATTCAAAAAAGGACACCAAGAGAATGAAGCAAATTGGATAAAAGAAGTAAATTGGAAAATCACATGCTCTATTTGAATCATGAAAAATAAGAAAAATTAAAATGTTGGGTTTCATGTCCCTTTAAGTTAAAATTCTAGGGACTTTTTAGTGTAAATTATAAAGTGAATCAAATAAGAATGCCTAAACCTTTAAAAAGTCACAACTGGAGTGAAATAACAAGAAATAATAAAAAAAGTGATGCAGCACTGTATAAGGATATTGAGTCCCAGGATTTTTCAGTAATGACCGTCCTTACAAGAAAGAGAAAAGCACCGACCGGGGAGATTGACAGCTCCTGCCCGTGCATGATTGGCCAGGGGGCAGTGTTGCACGTGAGCGCAAAATAGTACTCACGTGCAATGCTGAATACTGCCAGCAGATTGCTGCACAACAGAGGTGCAGCATGTGTACGCCCCGACTGCCATGGCTTGATAAATCGTGCCCTTGATAGAGCTATGGCCTAGCTCTAAGCAAAAACGCTCATGTATAAATCTTCCAGGTAAAGATGAACCAGGGAACATCAGGTAAGTAAAACATTTATTATAACTCACAGGCCACTTGGGTATAAAAAGACATAAGATGGGAATTACTCTCTCAAACGCTTATCCACCGGTAACAAATTAATGTCCCAGCATCCTAGTGACATCAGTGTTCCAATTGTATAATCCAGTGTATGTTTCACCGGTCACAGACATTTTTTTAAGGATGATCATCATAAATAGCGCGTTTACAGGTTGAAAATAAACGTGTTCGATTGAGCACAAATTAATTAAACATGCGTTGGGATAGCTCAACTTAACTGTTACGCTCAATTAAAGAGTTGCACAAAGTACAGTTACACTCATAATAACACCATCTAATAAAAAATATGAAACAAAAAATTTTGCATAAAAAGTTATAAGTCATATCTTTGAGCCCTTATAACTATTTCTATGCAATATTTTTTGTTTGTCTCAGGTGTTAGAAAAAAAAAAGGACTTCAGTGGGCTTTAACAAAGAGATACATACATACACACATATGTCTAAATATGTATATGTATGTATGTGTATGTATGTGTATATATATATATATATATATATTCTCGTATTTCTGCAATCCTTTAGACATCAACAAGGGTGCAGAGCCAAATTATCAATATTAGTTCAAGCAGGGACTGCACTCACTGGATGTAGATAAATAAAATGTTATTTATTGCATGTTAACGTTTCGGGGTTCACAGACCCCTTCCTCAGACCAGGACTGAGGAAGGGGTCTGCGAACACAGAAACATTACCATGCAATAAATAGCACTTTATTTATCTAAATCCAGTGAGTGCAGTCCCTGCTTGAACTTATATATATATATATATATATATATATATATATACATATACTGTATGTGTGCACATATGTATTTATTTGTGTATATATGTAATTACAGACATATACACACATATAAACATATAAATACATATTTATAGACATATATAAGCGCAATGGAGCCCTTTGCAGTCAAGTAGCTGAAAACATATAAAATCATATTTATGCAATATTCATATTTAATAAAATATTTATGTATTGCTTGTAAATTTTTCACATGCCAACGTAACTTCACATAAGGGAATATGTTCTATTATTAAATATATGTATCTATTTATACCTATACATAATCATATATAGATAAATATTTTGCCAAAAAACACACACACACACACACACACACACACACACACACACATATATATATATATATATATATATATATATATATATATAAATATGAATGTATGCATAAGTAGAACATATTCTTCTATGTGAAGAACATTGGAATGTGAAATATTAATATTTTAATGTTGGGTTAGCGCACTTGGTTAAACACGTTGTTGGATGTTTTTTGTTTTTTCACTTTTTGCGCTACATTGAAGTCTATGGAGGAATACCTTAATACAGTTGCACTATTCCAACTTCGTCTTTTTGCGCTCGTCGTGTTAGCGCTTGTGTGAAAACTTTTTACTTTCAGCTTGTAATACATGAGCTTCTCAATGTGCACAAAAAGCTTACTTCTAGCAGAGTTAACGCATAAGTGGGAGCGATACATTGGGGAATTTGTTAAAAAAAATGCACTCTAACAAAATAAAATATATTATTTGGCTGTAGAATTTCCCTTTTAAATTTGTGAGTTTTTGTTCTTGCCAGCTTGTACAATTCCTCCAGTTAGACAGAAAGGACACAATAACATCCTGACACTACAAACAATGCAGGCGCATAGCGAAACCACTCGGGGAGGGGGGGGGGGAGTCTTGTTATGGAATGTTCCTGGGTATTAGAGCAGATTCTATTTCTGTTTTATAGATGTGACCTGAGCTCCTGTTGTCTGCAATGCAGTGACCATGTGTTTCTAATACAGACGCTCTCCCTGTTACTTTCAATCAGTAAAATTGCCAAATACACAACAACAAGTTACTTAAGTGTCACTGGGTTCGTTTTCCCACCTGTATACGCTAATAAAACACACAATGAACTTGATCCTTTACTAAAGTAGAAGAGTTATAGAAGTTAAAATGTTATCAGATGCTATAAAACAATATTTTAATTAATTACATTCTGAACTATATTCATTAAGTTTTGAGAACTATGCAGTCAGATTCATCACTAGAATTCCTCTTTTTTAGCTTTAGTCACTAAGGTCAAAATAATCAAAAATGTGCAGTTATAGAGGGAAAGAAAGCAAACTCTTTCGGCTAGATTACGAGTATTGCGTTATGAGTAAAAAAGCAGCGTTAAGCCTCATAACGCTGCTTTTTTACTCCCGCTGGTATTACGAGTCTTGCAGATTTAGGGGCACCGCACACTTTTTTGGCCTTACCGCAAATCAATTTACGCAAATTGCGTATAGTCTTTTTTCTATGGGACCTCCATAGCGCCGGTATTACGAGCTTGTCCTGGGAGGCCAAAAAGTGAGCAGCACAGCCTATCCCATTAAGATTCTTACCGCTTTCTAAAGTCAGTAGTTATGAGTTTTTGCACTACAATGCTGTAGCATAAAACTCATAACTAAAGTGTTACAAAGTACACTAACACCCATAAACTACCTATTAACCCCTAAACCGAGGCCCTCCCGCATTGCAAACACTAAAATAAAATTATTAACCCCTAATCTGCCGCTCCGGACATCGCCGCCACTATAATAAACATATTAACCCCTAAACCGCCGCACTCCCGCATCGCAAACACTAGTTAAATATTATTAACTCCTAACCTGCTGTCCCTAATATCGCCACCACCTATCTACATTTATCAACCCCTAATCTGCCGCCCCCAATGTCGCCGCCACTATATTAAATTTATTAACCCCTAAAAAACAAATTACAAGATCTTTAAACTAATTACACCTAATCTAATAGCCCTATCAAAATAAAAAAAGCACACCCAAAATAAAAAAAACCTAGCCTAAACTACCAATAGCCCTTAAAAGGGCCTTTTGCGGGGCATTGCCCCAAAGAAATCAGCTCTTTTACCTGTAAAAAAAAAATACAAACAACCCCCCCAACAGTAAAACCCACCACCCACACAACCAACCCCCCAAATAAAACCCTATCTAAAAAAACCTAAGCTCCCCATTGCCCTGTAAAGGGCATTTGGATGGGCATTGCCCTTAAAAGGGCATTTAGCTCTATTACGGCCCAAAACCCTAACCTAAAAAAAAAACCCACCCAATACACCCTTAAAAAATCCTAACACTAACCCCCGAAGATCCACTTACCGGGAGAAGTCTTCATCCAAGCGGCAAGATGTCCTCAACGAAGCCGGCAGAAGTGGTCCTCCAGACAGGCAGAAGTGGTCCTCCAGATGGGCAGAAGTGGTCCTCCAGACCGGCAGAAGTCTTCACCCAGACGGCATCTTCTGTCTTCATCCTTCCGACGCGCAGCGGCTCCATCTTCAAGACATCCGGCGCGGAGCATCCTCTTCAATCAACGTCTTTTTGCTGAATGAAGGTACCTTTAAGTGATGTCATCCAAGATAGCGTCCCTTAGATTCTGAATGGCTGATAGAATTCTATCAGCCAATCGGAATTAAGGTTAAAAAAATCCTTTTGGCTGATGCAATCATCCAAAAGGATTGGACTTCAATCCTATTGGCTGATCCAATCAGCCAATAGGATTGAGCTCGCATTGAATGCTCAATTCTATTGGCTGATTGCATCAGCCAATAGGATTTTTTCAACTTTAATTCCGATTGGCTGATAGAATTCTATCAGCCAATCGGAATCTAAGGGACGCCATCTTGGATGACGTCACTTAAAGGTACCTTCATTCAGCACGAAGGCGTCAATTGAAGAGGATGCTCCGCGCCGGATGTCTTGAAGATGGAGCCGCTCTGCGTCGGAAGGATGAAGATAGAAGATGCCGTCTGGGTGAAGACTTCTGCCCGTCTGGAGCACCACTTCTGCCCGTCTGGAGGACCACTTCTGCCGGCTTCGTTGAGGACATCTTGCCGCTTGGATGAAGACTTCTCCCGGTAAGTGGATCTTCGGGGGTTAGTGTTAGGATTTTTTAAGGGTGTATTGGGTGGGGTTTTTTTTAGGTTAGGGCTTTGGGCCGCAATAGAGCTTAATTCCCCCTTTAAGGGCAATGCTCATCCAAATGCCCTTTTCAGGACAA
>NC_069507.1:238258452-238303452 GCF_027579735.1 Bombina bombina
AAAAAGAAAGAGAAAGAGAGAGAGAAAAAGAGAGAGAGAAAAAAAAAGAAAGAGAAAGAGAGAGAGAAAAAAAGAGAAAGGAAGAGAGAGAGAGAGAGAGGGAAAAGGAGAAAGAGAAAGAAAGACAATGATTAAAATCAACAAAACAATCTAAAATACAAACCTGTAATATTCACAGTGGAGTTAATTACAACAGGAAATTGTGTAGGAATAAGTTATTGTATTCAAAAAAAATTCAAATTTAAAATGTTTGGTAAAAATGGCTTTAAAAAGGCTCTCTCCTAAGCTAAAGTTCTATACAAAATTGTATAAATTAACCATTTGAATTCCAGAGAAGGCAGCAACTCTTTGCAATGTAATGCCTTTCAGCCCTCTCTGGAAGCTAACAAATATGTCTTGCAAGTATCCTCAAAAACATAAAGGGTTAACTAATACTATATTCATCTCTACTACAAAATGTACAGTATATGTTACGTATTCCTTCCAAATCACACAAACTAGATTCTAGAAGCCTGAGGCTAAATTACAAACCATATGAAAGAACTTTAAAGTTAAAAAATAAAATCGAAAAAGTTCTAAAGATTTTTTTATGTTGTAAGAGGAATAGACCCGCAGGTTGTCAGGGGAGCACATTATTGCAAAGCACGGCAAATTTATTCATGTCATCTTTTTTATTTTCAGCTCTGGATGAATTTGTCTCAATTTTTCTTGTTAAACTGTTTAGTTTGGTAAGCAAGGAACAGTCTCAGAGATTATTACTGTGCAGGGTGTGTTGTCTGTCTGCTATTAAACATGTATACATTTACTCAGCATGCAAATATTGTTCATCTGGAGCACGCCAAGAGGCAAACTGAACTTTCATAACGTGCAGAGTAGAAAGACACAAAATATAACTAAAAACAGTGAACTACCACAGTGGGGAAAGAATTACCTTCATCTGAACAGTATAATTGAAGGAGAAATAAAACATTTAAAAAAATAAATGCCTATGAACATTTTCTTAAAGTAATTAAACCCATTGACGGTTAAATACTGTGCCCTCTTGATACAATGGGGCCTAATTATTATTGTGCGAGCGGACATGATGCTATATAGCGGATCATGTCCGCTGTACATCGATAAATGCCGACAGCATACGCTCTCGGCATTTATCTTGTGAACTGCTGGTGCAATACCGCCCCCTGCAGATTTGCGGCCAATACGGAGCTTGATAAATATGCCCCAGTGAGTAGTGAGTGACCCCAGTCATGTAATGTTTGAATAGTTAATCAATTCTCCATTCCAGGAGCTATCTTGTACTTTTGATTATGTCTTTGTGATCCATTCCACTCATTTTTGATGCAAAAATATTGGTGCAGATTCATGGCTGGACTGGTAATAAAAAGCAGCCCTGGAAAAATTGGAGACTACTCCTATTTTTTGTTGGACCAGTAGAATGTGCATACCCCATTATTTTAAAGGGATATAGTGGGATGCTCATTCATCCATTTTTTTTTCAGACATATTAGTTTGTATTAAGTGGCAGATTGTTGTTATAAAGGCACTTACAGCACAATTTCATCCATTAATCACCCCTTTAAATTGTAGCTTTCCAGCCCCATCTTCTGCAGACCACCGGGAAATCTCCTGGTATCCTGATAGGCCAATCCAGCCTTGTGCAGATTCAATAAAACCCATTTAGGAACCTAATACCTTGTGGTAAAACCTAGATGTAACATCACAACTAAAAATTGCAGAATTCAGAACTATTTGTACTCTTCTTGTCGCACCCACAAGTTATGATCAACTTGTTATTGTATGCAGCGGCGCAATACTTATCCTGTAACTGTTCACCTTCCTTATACGGTCAATGTATTCATAGTTATTGCTTTTTCATTATATAATACAATATCATATATCCTATTAAATTATACCCATACATTGTAGCATCATGGGTTAAATGCATTAAAGTTCCCATCTTGATTGTGGTCCAAGGGTATAATTGTGTCCTTCTGTCCAAAGATCCATTTGTTAGATTGAGTTATATATGAACATATTGATTAACCTTATCATCCATGCAAGAATTTTCATTAAAATACTTGTCAAAAGGTAGGCTTAAAGGGACAGTCTAGTCCAAAATAAACTTTCATGATTCAGATAGAGAATGTAATTTTAAACAATTTTCCATTTTACTTTTATCACCAATTTTGCTTTGTTCATAGGAGGTTCATATGCTAATTTCTAAGCCCTTGAAGGTCACCTCTTCTCTCACCACTAGAGGGTGTTAGTTCATATGTGTCATATAGATAACACTGTGCTCATGCATGTGGAGTTCAGGTGAGCCAGCTCTGATTGGCTAAAATTAATGTCTGTCAAAAGAACTGAAATAAGGGGGCAGTTTGCAGAGGCTTAGATACAAGGTAATCACAGAGGTAAAAAGTATATTCATATAAGTGTTGGTTGTGCAAAATTAGGGAATAGGTAATAAAGGGATTATCTATCTTTTTAAACAATAAAAATTCTGGTATAGACTGTCCTTTTATTATTTACATTTGAGATTTTCCCACAAAAGAGAGTACACGAGGAGGGAAAGTTTCTAACACACAGTGGTCAAATTACTCCCAGCCTTGAGGGGTTAACAGCAAATCCTGCAGCATCTTGCAGGTTAACTATATATCTTCCTGTCACTGAAACATTACATCACAAATCATTCTACACATCATTTTCTGACACGGGATTATCGCAATAAAGTGTTTGTGTGTATATATATACTGTAACTATGCATCTGTTTTTATGGGCCACAGAAATTGATGTGACAGAATTTTGCTTATTGGAATACATATTACATGGTATAATTAAATTGTATAAAAATTATCCAACTTTTTTATTACAGATTATTGTCTAATACCACAGTAATCTTCCCAACACATTTGTAAATGCACTACAGTGTAAAATAAATATTTCCACTAAACCAAGGGTTGAGTTTTTATTACAGTTTCTTACCTACAAGCTGTTTTACACTGACACTTCTGCATTTATGGTTTTTCTTAATGGGACAGTCTACACCAGAATTGTTATTGCTTTAAAAGATAGATAATCCCTTTATTACCCATTCCCTAGTTTTGCATAACCAACACATTAATATAAATATACTTTTTACCTCTGTGATTATCTTGTATCTAAGCATCTGCAAACTGCCCTCTTATTTTAGTTCTTTTGATAGACATGCATTTTAGCCAATCACTGCTGGCTCACAGGAACTCCACGTGCGTGAGCACTGTGTTATCTATGTGACACACATGAACTAACACCCTCTAGTGGTCTAAATGCCCTGAGAAGGGTTTAGAAATTAGCATATGAACCTCCTAGGTTTAGCTTTCAACTAAAAATAGCAAGAGAACAAAGCAAAATTGGTGATAAAAG
Organism: Bombina bombina; assembly: GCF_027579735.1. Taxonomy (NCBI): domain Eukaryota; kingdom Metazoa; phylum Chordata; class Amphibia; order Anura; family Bombinatoridae; genus Bombina; species Bombina bombina. The sequence goes on from NC_069507.1 coordinate 238,261,855, forward strand.
TAAATTGGAAAATTGTTTAAAATTACATGCCCTATCTGAATCATGAAAGTTTATTTTGGACTAGACTGTCCCTTTAATATTTTTTAACATTGCAATTAATTTCTTTATATTTTGCTTGCATAATCCAATTAATATGAGTCTGACAGTTATTGTATTTTCTATTGTAAGAAAATGAGTTTTCTAACATCTCTAGTGCAAATTATATTAGCTCACTTGCTTCATTCTGACGTAGATGGTTTGCTTATCATTACAATTGCTAATTGCTAGTTCTTATATTTTTATTATTGGTTCACTGTTGTTAATAAATGTATTTTTTACTTGCAGTTTACTTGCAATGTATGACTAGTATAGTCTTATAATCATACTTTGGGGCACATGCAAAAGAATTTGGAAATGTTTTTGCTGCTTTATGATTATCCAGTGTAATAATATATCAGTTTATTTTAAATAGTTGCGGTACAAACACCATTATATATTATTTGTTTTGGTGAGACTATTATCATGGCAACAATACATTTTTTTTTTAATTCCTTAATAAAACAGTTCTACACTAACATAACTTAAAAAATGTAATAAAATCAAGACAATTTCGTCAGCTTTGAAATTGTGAGACATGATAGTAAGTTGTGATACTTCAATAGAGACTTGAAGAAAATTATAATTTGATATAATGTTGAGTAATTTTATAATTTACATGTTTAAACCTCCAAACACTTCATTGTAAGCATATGCAATCAAGTTTATCAAAGGGGCATTAAATATTAGAGATTGTAATATGAGATTTTGCAACACACGTTCGTTATTAATTTTGCCCCTTTTCCGGAAATTTAACTCCAAAAGTTGGTATTTCTTGAGTTTCTATAAAGTAATGGGGGACGCCATGTTGAAACCTTACTTATCTACCGGTAATCTCTTTTGCTGAGGACAGTCAGGGACAGAAACAGTGTGCAAACAATGGTTGTGTGTAATATAAACAGGCACATTTAGAATTAGAAACTAACTAAAGGTGGCTCAGAAGTTGTGTTGAATAAGGAAGACTATGTCAAGGAAGTCTTATGCCAATTGAGTGATCTGGCCTCCTATTTAGTATTACAATCTTATCCCACAGACAGATTTCCCAGAGAACTAAGAGAACTATTGGATGATGGATTTGATAAAGGATTTTTGGATAGAGATAAAGTGCAGTTTCTAGAAGTAGAACATCCTAGACTGCCAATATTTCACTGTCTTCCTAAGGTGCATAAATCCTTAGTGGATGTTAAATGTTGGCCATTTGTCAGTGGGATACACTCACTACTTGAACACTTGTCCTTTTGTTTGGCTACAATACTGCAACCATAAAGATCAGCTTTTTAGATATGAAGTTATCAGGGTCTGATAGCAGTAAGATTATGTCCAGGGTTTATTGCAAAACATTTCAGACAATACGTTGCTTCATGCAAGGAGTTGTCATCCACACCACATCCCTTATGCAGTTGCAAACGGGCAAGTTATATGATTGCATCGAAATTGTAATGTTCCCAATATGATTATTACCTCCAGGAGCTGGACCAGATGCTTACACTTTTGAAAGAAAGAGGTTTTCTGGATATCATATCAATAGAACCTGAATTGAGTCAGAAAGTTTGGACAGGATGTTCCTTCTGAGTGACAATCCTTTAAATAAGAAGCAACCTTCCTTTAAGGAATTTACTTTTGGGACTAGTTGTAATGCCCAGTACTATGATGTCGTAGGTGAGGGACTCAGTTGTTCCTGAAAGAAATGTAAAATCATAAGAAATATAGTATCACCTTTTCAGCTTGGGCCAGTGAATCAACAGCAAAGTTCTTGGCTAAGTTATTGGGGCATGTATAGGGGAGGCCATCGCAGATGTAGACCATGTTCTTATGCTGACATCACAGATTCTTTTACATCCATGGTGACTGGAGAGTGTTCAACATTGATACTGTACATAGACCTATGTGTCTTATTTTTTTACTTGTGGTCAGTTTAAAATGCAATACGTGGGTCCGACCACTAGGGATGTACGTTTAAGAATTAGAGAACATTGTTCAATCATCAATGTGGAACTTCTTCCACCCCACTTTTTCAACATTTTGGATGGTGAGCTCCTTGCTTGTCTGTTCCTTGTGTGTAATATAACCATGTTAAAGGGACTTTAAAAACCCTGATAAATAAATGTACTTTAACATTGAAATATTCCCCACGTCATTAATTGCATGTCCTCTTTTATGTCTGCACGTAATCTGAATTTTAAATGAGCAATAGATTTTTGACAAATTTCAAAATGTACTTCAATTTGCAAGTCCACTGTATCATGTGACAGCCATCAGCCACTGACAGACTCATATACATATATACTGTGAAGTCTTGCACATTATCAGTAGTAGCTGGTGTGTCAGAAAGTGTGCATTTCATTATGGAAATAAATGAGAACATTTCTTAAAATATATGCTCCATTTAAATAATGAAATGTTAATTTTGACTTTAGTGTCCCTTTAACATGTGACAGTGACCTGAACATTCAGAAGAACTTTGAAAAAAGCAGTAAAATTGAAAGAAAAAAAAATGAAAACAGTGGAAGAAGGAGCGTATGTGTTCATTGTAGGTACAATGAGTCAAATTTGAAAAGTCAAAAAATCAATTGACAAATTGACAAAAAAATGTTTTCTTTTTTATCGGAATAGCGTTGTCATTTGCCCCTGGAATCTAGAGTTCTGCATTTGAACAGCACTATGTAAATAGGTTATTATGGCTTTTTCTGAATGCTTTGGGTTTGAATTAGACAACTCCACAAAATCCCACACAATTCACTTTGCAAGGGAAATCTGATGGATTTACATGGGACTTCTTGCCAAGTCAAGCATCTAAACAGTATCAGCGCAGGCTTCTATATTTAGTCTTTACATGTCTGTTTTCTGTTCTTTACGCGTTTTGTTTTATTTATGTGACCTGCAGTTTAACATCCTATGAATGAAAACAGATGCACCACATTTCGGTACATTATAGGCTTCAGGGCTGGATTTAACTGTTCTTGTATCCATGGTCAGCCTTTATGGTTACAGTGAGGCAGCCAGGTACAGTAAAAGAGAGAGTGTAAAGAAAAATCACTCTGGCTGCATAACCCTGATCCAATAAGGTTTAGTTAATGTGATTGATCCTGAAGCAGTGACATCATTAAAGGGATGTTAAACTCAAAATTTAGTCCCAAACAAAATGTTCAAATAAATGTTAAACACTTTTAAATTATAATATAAAATCTTTAATTCTATGTAGTAAACCAACTTTGCAGTATAAAGTCATTATCTATTTTGTCTTATTTTCCATTCATTTAACTTTTCAAATTGCATGAATTTTCAATTCCTGCTGCCTCATGACAGTTTCGTGTTGAATATCTTCCAGGGGAGCTTCTTTGGGTGTGTAGCTGTTAGTATAGGACACAGCAGAGACATAAACAGGTTGAGCTACATCAAATGTGGAATAAAAGGGGAAATCAGAGAGAAGGGATTCACACGCACACATCAGTGCAAAATGCCACTACCTGACACACAGTTGCAGGTCACTATCTGTGAATCTTTACCACTCTGATTTTGCTTTTTTTTGTGTATCACAACCTCACGCAAACAATGACCTGGAGCTTCTCTTTGTGAGGCTGTCAGTTTTTTAGTTTTCCTGTCTCTGCTCTGCTCTGCTAAGAAGGGAAAATAGAAGTCCCAAGTTCTGTCAGGGGCTAAAGTTTTGTCAGAGACACTGGAGTGATCCAAGATCCAGAAACCTAATTCTTCTATCGGCAGCAGATTGATTTAGTGATAATTTTAGGAGGCTTCTTTTTGCACTCTGCATTGTAATCATCTTATGAGCTACTGTAAATGGTTTTAAATATTTTAAACCATTTATTTTGTATACAGATTTTTTTCTGTAATGCATTGCTGTTTTATACTAGGCATATAAAAAATAGTTTAACAGCTATAGGAGTAGCCCCTGATTAAAAAGGAGAAAAAATGATAAGGAGAGAAAGAAAAATATGTCTATTGGCAAATGTGCATTAATCAGAAGTACTTATCAGCCAGTTAGTATTAGTAGTAAATGCCTTTCAGCAACAAGCATCAGAAGGACGTATAACACTTATACAGCTGTAGTAGTTTTAGTATAAATTGATATAAAAAGAAAATGCTCTAATTATTATGTTACAGCATTTTATAATTGTACTATTGGTTGTATATCACTTTGTGTTTAATTTCTGCAAAGAGATTAAGCACATTGTTAAAGTCAACCCCGAGCAGCAATGTATTATTATTATTATTATTATTATTGGTTATTTGTAGAGCGCCAACAGATTCCGCAGCGCTAGAATGTACTAGCTGAACACATCTGTTGAGCCAATGACAAGAGACAAATTTGTGTAGCTACAAATCACCAGCTAGCTTCTAGTACACTGCTGCTGCTGAGGATATATAGGAAAAAATTGTGTCTTAAAATTGCACATAATAAATACATTGCAAAGTTGTTTTTCTATGCATAGTGAAAAATGTTATGTTATATCATCAAGGTGTTTCCATTCAAAGGGCCTTGAACTTTTTCCAACCTGGATTTAGCACCTTATATACATTTAATAGAGCAGACTGAGACCAATCAGAGTTCAGTAGCTAATATGTAACACAGCTTATGCAACTTGAGAGCACACTTGATTGGTGACGGCATGTCAAAACACCCTGGTCAGGGTTAATTGGGGAGAATCATAGACATGATAAGATGCAAGAAATTTGCAGACAAGTAAATTAAAGGGACAATAAATACCCAGAGACTGTAAAATAAAAATTCAGTTATATGTAGTAAAAATGTTGCAGTTTACATTTATTTTGTCCACCTTTCCTGTAATTTGGTTCAGAAATTGTAGTCTTTCTGATTCTGTAGTCTGGAACTGCAAACTCCAGAGTTAACACTAGTATATTCTACCCAGTCAGTGGTTGCACATTCTAGCGACCTATTTATAACTGTCCCTATTTAATCTCAGCAATGAAGGAGGCCAAGCCCACAACATGCTGACCCCCCACTATTTTATGGATAGTAAAATCTTTACACTTTTTTCACAAATTAAATAGCTAAAATTATTTTAAAAAATAACTCTGCGTATTATACTTTGAATCAGGCCTGGACTGGGCATAGGGCATACAGGGCATTTGCCCAGTGGGACGGGGCCAGTTGTAGATGGGGCCTGGTTGCCTTAGCCCCACCCAGTCACCAGCATTATTATTTGTGCATGATGCAGAGCCATCTTACTGCCTTGCTGTGTCTTTGAGCCAGTCACAGAGAAGCAACTTTTTTGATGCCTGTGGGTGCCTGTTTTTGTGTGATTGTGGAGGTCTGGGATGCTTTGCCTATGCATGTGGGTGCTGACTGCCTGTGGATGTCTGTTTTATTTTCTCTCTGATAGTGCAGCTTATGTGCGAGGACAAGTGATCCGGTGGCTACTATTTAGTGGCTGAGTGATTGTGACTACACAGGCTAATGAGCAATGAGCACTTATTCTTTATTTAAATGTGAACTGATTTTTTTTTTTTTTTAATTACATTTAACTTTTTACTTTTTAATGACAACTAATTTACAAAATATCATGACAGAAGGGAGTTACAAACTTTTAATGTAATGTACCTTATACTTGTCAATTTTGAGGTACGGTTAAGTAACACAAAGGTGAGGGGAATAGGCTGCTCTGCCTTTGAGTTCATCATTATATCTAGCATTTCTTTAATGCTCAATATGTTTACGCAGAACTCATTCTAATGTTACACATGATTGCACTCAATAATCGCTTTACTTTAAACTCGTAATACAAGCGATAAGCCTAACAAATGCAAACACTCAGAATAAACCCTTTATTGCTCTGGCTCAAACAGGTGCTCCACTCGTAATCTGGCCCTAAAAAGGTAGAAGAGACGCTACAAGATGATTTTACAGTGAAAAAAGATGTGATTCACAGAACAATGTTAAAAGTAAAAAAGACACAGAAAGTTGCAGAAGCCAAATCACTTTGCCAGAGTTCTGCTTCAGGAACAAACAATTCATTACATGTTGCTAAAGAGCTTGAGACAGACACACAAGACAAACTTGTTCCCATCATTAGATATAAAGTAGGATCTGTGAATGTGACAGGAACATAATGGTCTGTGCTACAAATACTTATTAGTACATAGAGGCCGACATGAAATAGACACCTTTAGTTACAATATAATACACAATATCATGACACACAAGGACTTTTAAAAGGTGAACTTCAATGTTACAGAAAAACAACATTTAAAAGACATTGAGCGGAAACCTTTTATATCATTCATGTTATAGAGAAGAATTCAAACATTGTGATGTAAAAGCTGTTTAATTTTAATCAAATACAGTAATATCAATTTGCCATGTACTACTAATGCTTGCTGCCTGATTTACAATACTCTGCTGATAAGCACTTAGTACTATTGCATGTTGGCTAATAGGCACTTCCTATTAATACTTGTTGGCTAATAAGGACTTCATATTAATGCTTGTTGACTAATAAGCACTTCCTATCAATGCTTTTTTAAAAATAGGCACTTCCTATTAATACTTGTTGGCTAATAAGCACTTCCTATTAATACTTGTTGGCTAATCGTTATTTAAAAAAACTGGAATATAAGCTTTGGAGCCGGCCCATTTTTGGTTTAGCACCTGGGTAGCACTAGCTGATTGGTGTCTAAATGTAGCCATCCAATCAGCAAGTGCTACCCAGGTCCTGAACCAAAAATGGGCCGGCTCTTAAGCTTACATTCAAATAAAGATACCAAGTGAACGAAGAAAAATTAATAATAGGGGTAAATTAGAAAGTTGCTTAAAATTTCATGCTCTATCTGAATCATGAAAGTTTAATTTTGACTATACTATCCCTTTAGTGCTTGTTGACTAATAGGCACTTCCTATTAATGCTAGTTGGCTAATAGGCGCTTCCTATTAATGCTTTTTGGCTAATATGCACTTCCTATTAATGTTTGTTGGCTAATAAGCACTTCCTATTAATGCTTGTTGGCTAATAGACACTTCCTATTAATGCTTGTTGGCTAATAGTCACCTCCTATGAATGCTTTTTGGCTAATAGTCACTTCCTATTAATGCTTATTGGCTAATAGTCACTTCCTATTAAAGCTTGTTGGCTAATAGGTGCTTACTATTAATGTTTGTTGGCTAATAGACACTTCATATTAATGCTTGTTGATTATTAGGCACTTCCTATTAATGCTTGTTGGCTAATAGTCACTTCCTTTTAATGTATTTGGCTAATAGTCACTTCCTATTAATGCTTATTGGCTAATAGTCACTTCCTATTAATGGTTATTGGCTAATAGTCACTTCCTATTAATGCTTGTTGGCTAATAGGCGCTTCCTATTAATGCTTGTTGGCTAATAAGCACTTCCCATTAATTATTGTTGGCTTAAAGCGACTCCTATTAATGATTTATGGCTAATAAGCAATTCCTATTACTGCATGTTAGCTAACGGGCACTTCCTATTAATGCTTGTTGGCTAATAAGCGCTTCTTATTGATGCTTGTTGGCTAATAAGCACTTCCTATTAATTTGTTTGGCTAATAGACACTTCATATTAATGCTTGTTGGCTAATAAGCACTTCTTTTTAATTATTTTGGCTAATAATCACTTCCTATTAATGCTTTTTGGCTAATAGGCGCTTCCTATTAATATTTGTTCGCTAATAGGCACTCCCTATTAATGCTTGTTGGCTAACAAGCACTTCATATTAATACTTGTTGGCTAATAGGCACATCCAATTAATGCTTGTTGGCTAATAAGCATTTCCTATTAATGCTTGTTGGTTATAAGTCACTTCCTATTAATGCCTGTTGGCTAATAAGTACTTCCTATTAATGCTTGTTGGATAATAGTCACTACCTATTAATGCATGTTGGCTAATAGACACTTCCAATTAATGCTTGTTGACTAATGGGCACTTCCTATTAATGTGTGTTGGTTAATATGGACTTCCTATTAATACTTGTTGTCTAATAAGCACTTCCTATTAATGCGTGTTTGCTAATAGACACTTCCTATTAATGCTTGTTGGCTAATAAGCACTTGCTATTAATGCATGTTGGCTAATAAGCACTTCATTTTAATGTTTGTTGGCTAATAGGCACTTTCTATTAATGCTTGTTGGCTAATAGGCACTTTCTATGAATGTCTGTTGGCTAATAGGCACAGCCTATTGCATGTTGGCTAATATGCACTTCCTATTAAAGGGATAGTCTACTCAAAATTAAACGTTCATGATTCAGATAGATCATGCAATGTTAAGCAACTTTCTAATTTACTTCTATAATCAATTTTTCTTCGTTCTCCTGGCATCTTTATTTTAAAAAGCTGGAATATAAGCTTTGGAGCCGGCTCATTTTTGGTTCAGCACCTGGGTAGCACTAGCTGATTGGTGTCTAAATGTAGCCATCCAATCAGCAAGTGCTACCCAGGTTCTGAACTGGGCCAGCTCTTAAGTTTACATTCAAATAAAGATACCAAGAGAACAAAGAAAAATTAATAATAGGAGTAAATTAGAAAGTTGCTTAAAATTTCATGCTCTATCTGAATCATGAAAATTTCATTTCGACTATATTATCTCTTTAATGCTTGTTGACTAATAGGCACTTCCTATTAATGCTAGTTGGCTAATAGGCACTTCCTATTAATGCATGTTGGCTAATAGGCACTTCCTATTAATACTTGTTGGCTAATAGGCACTTCCTATTAATGCTTTTTGGCTAATAGTCACTTCCTATTAATGCTTGTTGGCTAATAGGTGCTTCCTATTAATGCTTGTTAGCTAATCAGCACTTCCCATTAATCCTTGTTGGCTTAAAGGGACTTCCTATTAATGCCTGATGGCTAATAAGCACTTCCTATTGCTGCATGTTGGCTAATAGGCACTTCCTATTAATACTTGTTGGCTAATTGTCACTTCCTATTAATGCTTTTTGGCTAATAGTCACTTCCTATTAATGTTATTGGCTAATAGTCACTTCCTAGTAATGCTTGTTGGCTAATAGGTGCTTCCTATTAATGCTTGTTGGCTAATTAGCACTTCCCATTAATTCTTGTTGGCTTAAAGGGACTTCCTATTAATGCCTGATGGCTAATAAGCACTTCCTATTGCTGCATGTTGGCTAATAGGCACTTCCTATTAATGCTTGCTGGCTAATACGCACTTCCTATTAATGCTTGGTGGCTATTAGGCACTTCCTATTAATGCTTGTTGGCTAATATGAACTTCCTATTAATGCTTGTTGGCTAATAAGCACTTCCTATTAATGCTTGGTGGCTATTAGGCACTTCCTATTAATGCGTGTTGGCTAATAGACACTTCCTATTAATGCTTGTTGGCTAATAAGCACTTGCTATTAATGCATGTTGGCTAATAAGCACTTCATTTTAATGCTTGGTGGCTATTAGGCATTTCCTATTAATGCTTGGTGGCTAATATGCACTTCCTATTAATGCTTGTTGGCTAAGAAGCACTTTCTATTTATGCTTGGTGGCTATTAGGCACTTCCTATTAATGCTTGTTGGCTAATATGCACTTCCTATTAATGCTTGTTGGATAATAAGCACTTCCTATTAATGCTTGTTGGCTAATAAGCACTTCCTATTAATTTGTTTGGCTAATAGACACTTCATATTAATGCTTTTTGGCTAATAAGCACTTCCTATTAATTATTTTGGCTAATAGACACTTCCTATTAATGCTTGTTGGCTAATAAGCACTTCCTATTAATTTGTTTGGCTAATAGACACTTCATATTAATGCTTTTTGGCTAATAAGCACTTCCTATTAATTATTTTGGCTAATAGACACTTCCTATTAATGCTTGTTGGCTAATAAGCACTTCCTATTAATGCGTGTTTGCTAATAGACACTTCCTATTAATGCTTGTTGGCTAATAAGCACTTGCTATTAATGCATGTTGGCTAATAAGCACTTCATTTTAATGTTTGTTGGCTAATAGGCACTTTCTATTAATGCTTGTTGGCTAATAGGCACTTTCTATTAATGTCTGTTGGCTAATAGGCACAACCTATTGCATGTTGGCTAATAGGCACTTCCTATTAAAGGGATAGTCTACTCAAAATTAAACTTTCATGATTCAGATAGATCATGCAATGTTAAGCAACTTTCTAATTTACTTCTATAATCAATTTTTCTTCGTTCTCTTGGTATCTTTATTTTAAAAAGCTGGAATATAAGCTTTGGAGCCGGCCCATTTTTGGTTCAGCACCTGGGTACCACTAGCTGATTGGTGTCTAAATGTAGCCATCCAATCAGCCGGTGCTACCCAGGTTCTGAACTGGGCCAGCTCTTAAGTTTACATTCAAATAAAGATACCAAGAGAACGAAGAAAAATTAATAATAGGAGTAAATTAGAAAGTTGCTTAAAATTTCATGCTCTATCTGGATCATGAAATTTTCATTTTGACTATATTATCCCTTTAATGCTTGTTGGCTAATAGGCACTTCCTATTAATGCTAGTTGGCTAATAGGCACTTCATATTAAAGCATGTTGGCTAATAGGCACTTCCTATTAATACTTGTTGGCTAATAGGCACTTCCTATTAATGCTTTTTGGCTAATAGTCACTTCCTATTAATGCTTGTTGGCTAATAGGTGCTTCCTATTAATACTTGTTGGCTAATCAGCACTTCCCATTAATTCTTGTTGGCTTAAAGTGACTTCCTATCAATGCCTGATGGCTAATAAGCACTTCCTATTAATACTTGTTGGCTAATTGTCACTTCCTATTAATGCTTTTTGGCTAATAGTCACTTCCTATTAATGTTTATTGGCTAATAGTCACTTCCTAGTAATGCTTGTTGGCTAATAGGTGCTTCCTATTAATACTTGTTGGCTAATTAGCACTTCCCATTAATTCTTGTTGGCTTAAAGGGACTTCCTATTAATGCCTGATGGCTAATAAGCACTTCCTATTGCTGCATGTTGGCTAATAGGCACTTCCTATTAATGCTTGCTGGCTAATAAGCACTTCCTATTAATGCTTGGTGGCTATTAGGCACTTCCTATTAATGCTTGTTGGCTAATATGAACTTCCTATTAATGCTTGTTGGCTAATAAGCACTTCCTATTAATGCTTGGTGGCTATTAGGCACTTCCTATTAATGCTTGTTGGCTAATAAGCACTTCCTATTAATGCATATTGGCTAATAAGCACTTCATTTTAATGCTTGGTGGCTATTAGGCATTTCCTATTAATGCTTGGTGGCTAATATGCACTTCCTATTAATGCTTGTTGGATAAGAAGCACTTTCTATTTATGTTTGGTGGCTATTAGGCACTTCCTATTAATGCTTGTTGGCTAATTTGCACTTCCTATTAATGCTTGTTGGATAATAAGCACTTCCTATTAATGCTTGTTGGCTAATAAGCACTTCCTATTAATTTGTTTGGCTAATAGACACTTCATATTAAGGCTTGTTGGCTAATAAGCACTTCCTATTAATTATTTTGGCTAATAGACACTTCCTATTAATGTTTGTTGGCTAATAGTCACTTCCTATAAATGCTTTTTGGCTAATAGTCACTTCCTATTAATGCTTATTGGCTAATAGTCACTTCCTATTAATGCTTGTTGGCTAATAGACACTTCCTATTAATGCTTGTTGGCTAATAGACACTTCATATTAATGCTTGTTGGCTATTAGGCACTTCCTATTAATGCTTGTTTGCTAATAGTCACTTCCTTTTAATGTATTTGGCTAATAGTCACTAACTATTAATGCTTATTGGCTAATAGTCACTTCCTATTAATGGTTATTGTCTAATAGTCACTTCCTATTAATGCTTGTTGGCTAATAGGAGCTTCCTATTAATGCTTGTTGGCTAATAAGCACTTCCCATTAATTGTTGTTGACTTTAAGGGACTCCTATTAATGCTTGATGGCTAATAAGCACTTCTTATTACTGCATGCTGGCTAACGGGCACTTCCTATTAATGCTTGTTGGCTAATAAGCACTTCTTATTAATGCTTGTTGGCTAATAAGCACTTGCTATTAATGCATGTTGGCTAATAAGCACTTCCTATTAATGCTTGTTGGTTAAAAGGCACTTCCTATTAATGCTTGTTGGCTAAAAGGCACTTCCTATTAATGCTTTTTGGCCAATAGGCACTTTTTCTATTAATGCGTGTTGGCCAATAGGCATTTCTTATTAATGCATGTTGGCTAATAAGCACTTCCAATTAATGCTTGTTGGCCAATACGCACTTTCTATTACTGCTTGTTGGCTAATAGTGACTTTCTATTAATGTTTGTTAGCTAATAGACACTGCCTATTGCATGTTGGCTAATAGGCACTTCCTATTAATACATGTTGGCTAATAGGCACTTCCTATTAATGCTTTTTATCCATTAGTCACTTCCTATTAATGTTTACTGGCTAATAGTCACTTCCTATTAATGCTTGTTGGTTAATTGGTGCTTCCTATTAATGCTTGTTGGCTAATTAGCACTTCCCATTAATTCTTGTTGGCTTAAAGGGACTTCCAATTAATGCCTGGTGGCTAATAAGCACTTCCTATTGCTGCATGTTGGCTAATAGGCACTTCCTATTAATGCTTGTTGGCTAATATGCACTTGCTATTAATGCTTGTTGGCTAATAAGCACTTCCTATTAATTATTTTGGCTAATAGAGACGTCCTATTAATGTTTGTTGGCTAAGAGTCACTTCCTATGAATGTTTTTTGGCTAATAGTCACTTCCTATTAATGCTTATTTTCTAATAGTCACTTCCTATTAATGCTTGTTGGCTAATAGGCACTTCCTATTAATGCTTGTTGGCTAATAGACACTTCATATTAATGCTTGTTGGCTATTAGGCACTTCCTATTAATGCTTGTTGGCTAATAGTCACTTCCTATTAATGTATTTGTCTAATAGTCACTTCCTATTAATGCTTATTGGCTAATAGTCACTTCCTATTAATGCTTGTTGGCTAATAGGCACTTCCTGAAAATGCTTGTTGGCTAATAAGCACTTCCTATTAATTATTGTTGCCTTAAAGGGACTCCTATTAATGCTTGATGGCTAATAAGCACTTCCTATTACTGCATGTTGGCTAACGGGCACTTCCTATTAATGCTTCTTGGCTAATAAGCACTTCCTTTTAATGTTTGTTGGCTATTAAGCACTTCCTATTAAAGCTTGTTTGCTATTAGGCACTTCCTATTAATGCTTGTTGGCTAATAAGCACTTCCTATTAATGCTTGTTGGCTAATAAGCACTTCCTATTAATTTGTTTGGCTGATAGACACTTCATATTAATGCTTGTTGGCCAATAGGCACTTTCTATTAATGCTTGTTGGCCAATAGGCATTTCCTATTAATACTTGTTAGCTAAAAGTCACTTCCTATTAATGCTTTTTGGCTAATAGTCACTTCCTATTAATGCTTGTTGGTGGCACATCCTATTAATTCATGTTGGCTAATAAGCACTTCCTATTATTGCTTGTTGGCTAATAAGCACTTCCTATTAATTTGTTTGGCTAATAGACACTTCATATTAATGCTTGTTGGCCAATAGGCACTTTCTATTAATGCTTGTTGGCCAATAGGCATTTTCTATTAATACTTGTTAGCTAAAAGTCACTTCCTATTAATGCTTTTTGGCTAATAGTCACTTCCTATTAATGCTTGTTGGTGGCACATCCTATTAATTCATGTTGGCTAATAAGCACTTCCTATTAATGCTTGTTGGCTAATAAGCACTTCCTATTAATTTGTTTGGCTAATAGACACTTCATATTAATGCTTGTTGGCCAATAGGCACTTTCTATTAATGCTTGTTGGCCAATAGGCATTTCCTATTAATACTTGTTAGCTAAAAGTCACTTCCTATTAATGCTTTTTGGCTAATAGTCACTTCCTATTAATGCTTGTTGGTGGCACATCCTATTAATTCATGTTGGCTAATAAGCACTTCCTATTAATGCTTGTTGGCTAATAAGCACTTCCTATTAATGTCTGTTGGCTAATAGGCACAACCTATTGCATGTTGGCTAATAGGCACTTCCTATTAAAGGGATAGTCTACTCAAAATTAAACTTTCATGATTCAGATAGATCATGCAATGTTAAGCAACTTTCTAATTTACTTCTATAATCAATTTTTCTTCGTTCTCTTGGTATCTTTATTTTAAAAAGCTGGAATATAAGCTTTGGAGCCGGCCCATTTTTGGTTCAGCACCTGGGTACCACTAGCTGATTGGTGTCTAAATGTAGCCATCCAATCAGCCGGTGCTACCCAGGTTCTGAACTGGGCCAGCTCTTAAGTTTACATTCAAATAAAGATACCAAGAGAACGAAGAAAAATTAATAATAGGAGTAAATTAGAAAGTTGCTTAAAATTTCATGCTCTATCTGGATCATGAAATTTTCATTTTGACTATATTATCCCTTTAATGCTTGTTGGCTAATAGGCACTTCCTATTAATGCTAGTTGGCTAATAGGCACTTCATATTAAAGCATGTTGGCTAATAGGCACTTCCTATTAATACTTGTTGGCTAATAGGCACTTCCTATTAATGCTTTTTGGCTAATAGTCACTTCCTATTAATGCTTGTTGGCTAATAGGTGCTTCCTATTAATACTTGTTGGCTAATCAGCACTTCCCATTAATTCTTGTTGGCTTAAAGTGACTTCCTATCAATGCCTGATGGCTAATAAGCACTTCCTATTAATACTTGTTGGCTAATTGTCACTTCCTATTAATGCTTTTTGGCTAATAGTCACTTCCTATTAATGTTTATTGGCTAATAGTCACTTCCTAGTAATGCTTGTTGGCTAATAGGTGCTTCCTATTAATACTTGTTGGCTAATTAGCACTTCCCATTAATTCTTGTTGGCTTAAAGGGACTTCCTATTAATGCCTGATGGCTAATAAGCACTTCCTATTGCTGCATGTTGGCTAATAGGCACTTCCTATTAATGCTTGCTGGCTAATAAGCACTTCCTATTAATGCTTGGTGGCTATTAGGCACTTCCTATTAATGCTTGTTGGCTAATATGAACTTCCTATTAATGCTTGTTGGCTAATAAGCACTTCCTATTAATGCTTGGTGGCTATTAGGCACTTCCTATTAATGCTTGTTGGCTAATAAGCACTTCCTATTAATGCATATTGGCTAATAAGCACTTCATTTTAATGCTTGGTGGCTATTAGGCATTTCCTATTAATGCTTGGTGGCTAATATGCACTTCCTATTAATGCTTGTTGGATAAGAAGCACTTTCTATTTATGTTTGGTGGCTATTAGGCACTTCCTATTAATGCTTGTTGGCTAATATGCACTTCCTATTAATGCTTGTTGGATAATAAGCACTTCCTATTAATGCTTGTTGGCTAATAAGCACTTCCTATTAATTTGTTTGGCTAATAGACACTTCATATTAATGCTTGTTGGCTAATAAGCACTTCCTATTAATTATTTTGGCTAATAGACACTTCCTATTAATGTTTGTTGGCTAATAGTCACTTCCTATAAATGCTTTTTGGCTAATAGTCACTTCCTATTAATGCTTATTGGCTAATAGTCACTTCCTATTAATGCTTGTTGGCTAATATGAACTTCCTATTAATGCTTGTTGGCTAATAAGCACTTCCTATTAATGCTTGGTGGCTATTAGGCACTTCCTATTAATGCTTGTTGGCTAATAAGCACTTCCTATTAATGCATATTGGCTAATAAGCACTTCATTTTAATGCTTGGTGGCTATTAGGCATTTCCTATTAATGCTTGGTGGCTAATATGCACTTCCTATTAATGCTTGTTGGATAAGAAGCACTTTCTATTTATGTTTGGTGGCTATTAGGCACTTCCTATTAATGCTTGTTGGCTAATATGCACTTCCTATTAATGCTTGTTGGATAATAAGCACTTCCTATTAATGCTTGTTGGCTAATAAGCACTTCCTATTAATTTGTTTGGCTAATAGACACTTCATATTAATGCTTGTTGGCTAATAAGCACTTCCTATTAATTATTTTGGCTAATAGACACTTCCTATTAATGTTTGTTGGCTAATAGTCACTTCCTATAAATGCTTTTTGGCTAATAGTCACTTCCTATTAATGCTTATTGGCTAATAGTCACTTCCTATTAATGCTTGTTGGCTAATAGACACTTCCTATTAATGCTTGTTGGCTAATAGACACTTCATATTAATGCTTGTTGGCTATTAGGCACTTCCTATTAATGCTTGTTTGCTAATAGTCACTTCCTTTTAATGTATTTGGCTAATAGTCACTAACTATTAATGCTTATTGGCTAATAGTCACTTCCTATTAATGGTTATTGTCTAATAGTCACTTCCTATTAATGCTTGTTGGCTAATAGGAGCTTCCTATTAATGCTTGTTGGCTAATAAGCACTTCCCATTAATTGTTGTTGACTTTAAGGGACTCCTATTAATGCTTGATGGCTAATAAGCACTTCTTATTACTGCATGCTGGCTAACGGGCACTTCCTATTAATGCTTGTTGGCTAATAAGCACTTCTTATTAATGCTTGTTGGCTAATAAGCACTTGCTATTAATGCATGTTGGCTAATAAGCACTTCCTATTAATGCTTGTTGGTTAAAAGGCACTTCCTATTAATGCTTGTTGGCTAAAGGCACTTCCTATTAATGCTTTTTGGCCAATAGGCACTTTTTCTATTAATGCGTGTTGGCCAATAGGCATTTCTTATTAATGCATGTTGGCTAATAAGCACTTCCAATTAATGCTTGTTGGCCAATACGCACTTTCTATTACTGCTTGTTGGCTAATAGTGACTTTCTATTAATGTTTGTTAGCTAATAGACACTGCCTATTGCATGTTGGCTAATAGGCACTTCCTATTAATACATGTTGGCTAATAGGCACTTCCTATTAATGTTTACTGGCTAATAGTCACTTCCTATTAATGCTTGTTGGTTAATTGGTGCTTCCTATTAATGCTTGTTGGCTAATTAGCACTTCCCATTAATTCTTGTTGGCTTAAAGGGACTTCCAATTAATGCCTGGTGGCTAATACGCACTTCCTATTGCTGCATGTTGGCTAATAGGCACTTCCTATTAATGCTTGTTGGCTAATATGCACTTGCTATTAATGCTTGTTGGCTAATAAGCACTTCCTATTAATTATTTTGGCTAATAGAGACGTCCTATTAATGTTTGTTGGCTAATAGTCACTTCCTATGAATGTTTTTTGGCTAATAGTCACTTCCTATTAATGCTTATTTTCTAATAGTCACTTCCTATTAATGCTTGTTGGCTAATAGGCACTTCCTATTAATGCTTGTTGGCTAATAGACACTTCATATTAATGCTTGTTGGCTATTAGGCACTTCCTATTAATGCTTGTTGGCTAATAGTCACTTCCTATTAATGCTTGTTGGCTAATAGGCACTTCCTGAAAATGCTTGTTGGCTAATAAGCACTTCCTATTAATTATTGTTGCCTTAAAGGGACTCCTATTAATGCTTGATGGCTAATAAGCACTTCCTATTACTGCATGTTGGCTAACGGGCACTTCCTATTAATGCTTCTTGGCTAATAAGCACTTCCTTTTAATGTTTGTTGGCTATTAAGCACTTCCTATTAAAGCTTGTTTGCTATTAGGCACTTCCTATTAATGCTTGTTGGCTAATAAGCACTTCCTATTAATGCTTGTTGGCTAATAAGCACTTCCTATTAATTTGTTTGGCTAATAGACACTTCATATTAATGCTTGTTGGCCAATAGGCACTTTCTATTAATGCTTGTTGGCCAATAGGCATTTCCTATTAATACTTGTTAGCTAAAAGTCACTTCCTATTAATGCTTTTTGGCTAATAGTCACTTCCTATTAATGCTTGTTGGTGGCACATCCTATTAATTCATGTTGGCTAATAGGCACTTCCTGTTAATGCTTATTGGCTAATAAGCACTTCCTATTAATGCATACTGGCTAATAGGCACTTCCTATTAATGTTTGTTGGCTAATAAGTTCTTCCTATTAATGCATGCTGGCTAATCGGCACTGCCTATTAATTAGTTTGGCTAATAGACACTTCATATTAATGCTTGTTGGCCAATAGGCACTTTCTATTAAAGGGACACTGTACCCAAAAATTTAATTTCGTGATTCATATTGAGCATGAAATTTCAAGCAAATTTCAAATTTACTCCTATTATCAAATTATCTTCATTTTCTTGGTATCTTTATTTGAAATGCAAAAATGTAAGTTTAGATGCCGGCCCATTTTTGGTGAACAACCTGGGTTGTCCTTGTTGATTGGTGGATAAATTCATCCACCAATAAAAAAGTGCTGTCCAGAGTACTGAAACAAAAAAAAAGCTTAGATGCCTTTTTTAAAAAAAAAAAATGATAGCAAGAGAATGAAGAAAAATTGATAATAGGAGTAAATTAGAAAGTTGCTTAAAATTGCATGCTCTTTCTGAATAACAAATGAACAAATTTGGGTTCAGTGTCCCTTTAATGCTTGTTGGCCGATAGGCATTTCCTATTAATACTTGTTGGATAAAAGTCACTTCCTATTAATGCATTTTGGCTAATAGTCACTTCCTATTAATGCTTGTTGGTGGCACCTCCTATTAATTCATGTTGGCTAATGGGCACTTCCTGTTAATGCTTGTTGGCTAATAAGCACTTCCTATTAATGCATGCTGGCTAATAGGCACTTCCTATTAATGCTTGTTGGCTAATAAGTACTTCCTATTAATGCCTGCTGGCTAATCGGCACTTCCTATTAATTCGTTTGGCTAATAGACACTTTCTATTAATGCTTGTTGGCCGATAGGCATTTCCTATTAATACTTGTTGGATAAAAGTCACTTCCTATTAGTGCATGTTGGCTAATAGGCACTTCCTTTTAATGCTTGTTGGCTAATAAGCACTTCCTATTAATGCATGCTGGCTAATAGGCACTTCCTATTAATACTTGTTGACTAATAAGCACTTCCTATTAGTGCATGTTGGCTAATAGGCACTTTCGATTAATGCTTGTTGGCTAATAAGCACTTCCTATTAAAGCATTTTGGCTAATAGGCACTTCCTATTAATGCTTGTAGGCTAATAAGTACTCCCTATTAATGCTTGTTGGATTAGGCACTTCCTATTAATGCTTGTTGGCTAATACACACTTCCTATTAATGCTTGTTGGCTAATAAGCACTTCCTATTAATTATTTTGGCTAATAGACAATTCCTATTAATGCTTGTTGGCTAATAGGCACTTCCTATTAATGCTTGTTGGCTAATAGGCACTTCCTATTAATTCTTGTTGGCTTATAGGCACTTCCTATTAATGCTTGCTAGTTTATAGACACTTCCTACTAATTATCATTGGCTGACAGATATTTCCTGCTAATTATCATTGGCTGACAGATACCTCCTACTAATTATCATTGGCTAGTAGACACTTCCTACTAATGCAATTTGGCTGGTAGACATTTGTTGTTAATGCTTGTTGGCTACTTGGTATTTCCTATTAATTATTATTAATTCTTATAGGCTCTTCCTACTTATACTTGCTGGCTAATAGGCGCTTCCTACTAATTCTTGTTTGTTGACAGATGCTTCATACTAATGTTTGCTGGGAGATAGGCATTTCCTACTAATGCTCATTAACTGGTAGGTGCTTCCTACCGGTGCTGATAGGCAATTCCTATTAATGTAATTGGCTGACAGGTACTTCCTATTAATTCTTATTGGCTGATAGGCTCTTCCTATTAATACTCGTTAGCTGATAGCCACTTTCTACTAATGCTCGTTGGCTGAAAGGCACTTCCTACTAATGTTAGTTGGCTGATAGGCCTTTGCCATTAATATTTGTTGTCTAATTGTAACTTCCTCCTAATGCATGTTGTTCATTGGCTGATAGGTACTCCCTAATAATGTTTTTTTGGCTAAGTACTTCCTACTAATGCTTGTTGGTTGAGAGGCAGTTCCTATTAATATTGCTTGGCTGATAGGCACTTCCTACTTATTCTCATTGGCTGATAGGTACTCCTAATAATGCATTTTGGCTGATAAGTACTTTCTACTAATATTTGTTTTCTGATAAGATCTCTCTAATAATGCAAGTTGTCTAATAGGTTCTTCCTACTAATGCTTTTCACTGATACATACTTCCTCCTAATACAATACGCATTTGTACCTATCAACCAATGAGTATTAGGAGGAATAACTCAAATAATACTTTAGTTTTCAATAAAATATAAGCAACTTTTAATTCACAGTTTTGCAAATTAAAAAATAACTACAAATCCAACATTTATAAACGGACATTTATGTGGCATATGAAATGGTCTAAGGGACCCAAACATTTTCTTTCATAATTTAGATAGAGCATACAATACAGTAACAACTTTCCCTGTAACTTCTATTATTATTGCACTTCTAGAAGCTAATTGAACACATTTAGGGCCAGATTATGAGTGGCACGCCAACAGTTATGCATGAGCGATATTGGGTTTATCATATCTGTTTGTGCACATCGGGTGTAGCGCTAGTGTTACAAGTTGAAAGTAAATGCAATCTCTTAAGCACAATTGCAGTTATGGCGTGTCGGAATAGCAAGTCCTCAGAGCTTTGGTTAACTATTTTTCAAAACAAAATAGTGTCATAAAACACATCAAAAATAAATGTAAAAGTACAATTATATAGTATACATATAAACACATAAATACATATGTAAACATATATAGACATATCTATACTATAATCGCGTTGGTTGTAATGCCTCCGAAGCTGCATCCAGGTGAATTCCAAAAATGGCAGGGTGGTGAAAGAATCTTATGCAGGTATAGTCTTTCACCACCCTGCCATTTTCAGAATCCACCTGGATGCAGTGGTAAGCTGGATTCTTTAACCCCCCTCCATTTTTGGAATCCACATGGATGCAGCGTAGGCAAACAAACCCTTAAAAAAAAAAAAAAATTGCAACCCGCCTGCACAAAAATAACGAAAAAACACGTAACCGCCCACAAGAAATTTAAAAAGAAAACGAACCGCCTGCATGAAATCTAACAAAAAAAACTATCTCCTGCATGAAGTATTAACAAACACCTAAACCGCCATCCCCACATCGCAAAATAATAAAGTAATTAACCCCTAATCTGCAAATTAAACAATGCAAATAACATAATTAAAATATTAACCCCTAAACCGCCAACCCCCCCATATCACAAAAAACCTAATTAACCTATTAACCCCTAAACCGCCAACCCCCCACATCACAATAAACCTAATCAACCTATTATCTCCTAAACTGCCAACCCCAACGCAAATAACTAATTTAATTACTAAGCCCCCTAACCTAACACCTCCTAAATTAACCCCAATTACATAAACTAAGTTAGAATTAAAATAAATACATTAATTTAAAAATAAAACCTAACATTAAATTACAAAAAATGTATCTAAAATTACAAAAAATAAAAAAAGTCTAAAATTACAGAAAAAAGTAATCAAAATTATCAAAAATTAAAAATTAAACCTTATCCCTATGAAAATAAAAAAGCCACCCCAAAATAAAAAACACCCCCTAATCTAAACTACCAATAGCCCTTAAAAGGGCCTTTTGTAGGGCATTACCCTAAGTTAAACAGCTCTTTTACATATAAAAATACTAAGTCCCCCACTAACAGTAAAACCCCCCACCCACCAAACCCCCGAAAATAAAAAAAAAACTAACACAAAAAAACCTAAACTACCCATTGCCCTTAAAGGGGCATTTGTATGGGCATTGTCCTTAAAAGGGCATCCAGCTCTTTTGCAATCCCATTAAATCCCGAATCTTAAAAAAAAAAAAAAAGCCTAAGTCTAACCCCCAAATAGGTACTCACCGTTCTTGAAGTCCGGCGGAGAAGATCTACTTCCAGGCAGCTCCATCATCTTCTATCTTCATCTGGAACGAAGGTGGAGCAGAGCGGAGGTGCAGAGCTGGCTTCCCCGAATCCTCAGCGGCGGTGCTCCAAAGCAGTGTGGAGGCTTCGCTTCATGCGATCATCTGCCGCACACTGAAGATTAAATGCAAGGTACCCCATATTTATTGGTGTACCTTGTATTCCTATTGGCTGAAATTTTGAAATCAGCCAATAGGATGAGAGCTACTGAAATCTTATTGGCTGATTTGAACAGCCAATAGGATTTCAGTAGCTCTAATCCTATTGGCTGATTTAAAAATTTCAGCCAATAGGAATGCAAGGTACCCCAAATTGAATGCGGTACCTTGCATTCAATTTTCAGTGTACGACGGAGATCGGATGAAGAGAAGCCTCCATGTCGCTTTGGCCCGCCCCACTGTGGACCACCGCTCCGGATCCGCGCATCGGGGAAGACCGCTCCACACCTCCGCTCCACGCCGCCTTCTCTCCGGATGAAGATAGAAGATGATGGAGCCGCTAGGAAAAAGACCTTCACCGCCGGACTTCAGGAACAGTGAGTACCTATTTGGGGCTTAGCCTTAGGTTTTTGTTTTGGGGGGGAGCTTTTTTTTTTACATTAGGGTTTTTTTGTGCTGTAAAAGAGATGATTGCCCTTTTAAGGGCAGTAAAATAGCTAAATGCCCTTTTAAGGGCAATGCCCATACCAAATGCCCCTTTAGGGGCAATGGGTAGCTTAGATTTTTTTAGACTTACTTTTTTTATTTTGGGGGATTGGTTGGTTGGATGGATGAAGATAGAAGATGCTGTCTGGATGAAGACTTCTGCCTGTCTGGAGGACCACTTCTGCCCGTCTGGAGGACCACTTCTGCCGGCTTTGTTGAGGACATCTTGCCGCTTGGATGAAGACTTCTCCCGGTAAGTGGATCTTCAGGGGTTAGTGTTAGGATTGTTTAAGGGTGTATTGGGTGGGTTTTATTTTTAGGTTAGGGCTTTGAGCCGCAATAGAGCTAAATGCCCTTTTAAGGGCAATGCCCATCCAATTGCCCTTTTCAGGGCAATGGGGAGCTTAGGTTTTTTTAGTTAGGGTTTTATTTAGGGGATTGGTTGTGGGGGGTGGTGGGTTTTACTGTTGGGGGTGTTGTGTGTATTTTTTTTTTCAGGTAAAAGAGTTTATTTCTTTGGGGCAATGCCCCGCAAAGGGCCCTTTTAAGGGCTATTGGTAGTTTAGTTTAGGCTAGGGGTTTTATTATTTTGGGTGTTTTTTTTTAATTTTGATAGGGCTATTAGATTAGGTGTAATTAGTTTAAAGATCTTGTAATTTGTTTTTATTTTCTGTAATTTAGTGGGGGGGGTTTGTAATTTAGCTAATTGTATTTGATGTATTTAATTTAGGTAATTTATTTAATTGTAGTGTAGTGTTAGGTGTTAGTGTAACTTAGGTTAGGTTTCAATTTACAGGTCAATTTGTATTTATTTAGCTAGGTAGTTATTAAATAGTTAATAACTATTTAGTAACTGTTCTACCTAGTTAAAATAAATACAAACTTGCCTGTAAAATAAAAATAAACCCTAAGCTAGATACAATGTAACTATTAGTTATATTGTAGCTAGCTTAGGGTTAATTTTACAGGTATTTAGTTTTAAATAGGAATAATTTAGGTAATGATAGTAATATTTATTTAGATTTATTGAAATTATATTTAAGTTAGGGGGTGTTAAGGTTAGGGTTAGACTTAGGTTTAAAGGGTTAATAAATTTAGAATAGTGGCGGAGACGTTGGGAACGGCAGATTAGGGGTTAATAAATGTAGGTAGGTGACGGCGATGTTGGGGGGCAGCAGATTAGGGGTTAATAGGTATAATGTAGGTGGCGGTGATGTCCGGAGCGGCAGATTAGAGGTTAATAAGTATAATGTAGGTGGTGGTGATGTTAGGGGTGGCAGATTAGGATTAATATTTAACTAGTGTTTGTGAGGCGGGGGAGTGCGGCGGTTCAGGGGGTTAATATGTTTATTATAGTGGCGGCGATGTCCGGAGCGGCAGATTAGGGGTTAATAATTTTTATTTTAGTGTTTGCAATGCGGGAGGGCCTCGGTTTAGGGGTTAATAGGTAGTTTATGGGTGTGAGTGTACTTTTTAAAAACTGCAGTTATGAGTTTTATGCTACAGCTTTGTAGCGTAAAACTCATAACTACTGACTTTAAAAAGCGTTAGGAATCTTTGGCGGTAGAGGCTGTACCGCTCACTTTGTGGCCTCCCAGGACAAACTCGTAATACCGGTGCTATGAAAGTCCCATTGAAAAAAGACTTGACAAAATTTACGTAAGTGGATTTGCGTTAAGGCCAAAAAAGTGTGCAGTGCCCCAAAACCTGCAATACTCGTAATAGCAGCAAGCATAAAAAAGCAGCGTTAACAGGTCCTAACGCTGCTTTTTTACTCCCGCTGCTATTATGAGTTTTCACCTTACCGCAAAACTCGTAATCTAGCCGTAATTGAATTACTAAGCCCCCTAACCTAACACCCCCTAAATTAACCCCAATTACATAAACTAAGTTAGAATTAAAATAAAAACATTAATTTAAAAATAAAACCTAACATTAAAATACAAAATTAAAATTATCTAAAATTACAAAAAATAAAAAAGTCTAAAATTTCAGAAAAAAGTTATCAAAATTATCAAAAATTAAAAATTAAACCTTATCCCTATGAAAATAAAAAAACCACCCCAAAATAGAAACGCCCCCTAATCTAAACTACCAATAGCCCTTAAAAGGGCCTTTTGTAGGGCATTGTCCTAAGTTAAACAGCTCTTTTACATATAAAAATACTAAGTCCCCCACTAACAGTAAAACCCAACCACCAAACCCCCCAAAATAAAAAAAAACCTAACACAAAAAAAACCTAAACTACCCATTGCCCTTAAAGGGGCATTTGTATGGGCATTGTCCCTTAAAAGGGCATTCAGCTCTTTTACTGCCCTTAAAAGGGCATTCTGTTCTTTAACAATCCCTTTAAATCCCTAAACTTAAAAATAAAAAAAATAAAAAAATAAAAACAAAAAAACTAAGTCTAACCCCCAAATAGGTACTCACCGTTCTTGAAGTCCGGCAGAGAAGGTCTACTTCCAGGCAGCTCCATCATCTTCTATCTTCATCTGGAACGAAGGTGGCGCAGAGCGAAGGTGCAGAGCTGGCTTCCCCCGAATCCTCAGCGGCGGCGGTCCAAAGTGGCGTGGAGGCTCCTCTTCATGCAATCGTCCACCGCAAACTGAAGATTAAATGCAAGGTACCCCATATTTATTGGGGTACCTTGCATTCCTATTGGCTGAAATTTTGAAATCAGCCAATAGGATGAGAGCTACTGAAATCTTATTGGCTGATTTGAACAGCCAATAGGATTTTAGTAGCTCTAGTCCTATTGGCTGATTTTAAAATTTCAGCCAATAGGAATGCAAGGTACCCCAAATTGAATGCGGTACCTTGCATTCAATTTTCAGTGTACGATGGAGATCGGATGAAGAGGAGCCTCCATGCCGCTTTGGCACGCCGCCGCTGAGGACAACCGCTCCAGATCCGCGCATTGGGGGGAAGACCGCTCCACACCTCCGCTCCACGCCGCCTTCTCTCCAGATGAAGATAGAAGATGATGAGCCACTAGGAAAAAGACCTTCACCGCCGAAATTCAGGAACGGTGAGTACCTATTTGGGGCTTAGTCTTAGGCTTTTTTTTGGGGGGGGGGTAGCTTTTTTTTACATTAGGGTTTTTTGGGCTGTAAAAGAGATGATTGCCCTTTTAAGGGCAGTAAAAGAGCTGAATGCCTTTTTAAGGGCAATGCCCATACAAATGCCCCCTTTAGGGGCAATGGGTAGCTTAGGTTTGTTAGACTTAGTTTTTTTTTATTTTGGAGGGGTTGGTTGGGTGGGGGGTTTACTGTTAGGGGGTACTTTGTAATTTTTACATGTAAAATAGCTGATTTCTTTAGGATTCCTGCCATTTTCGGAATCCACCTGGATGCAGCGTAGGCAAACAAAGCCTTAAAAAAAAAAACATGCAACCGCCCCGCACAAAATAACGAAAAAACACGTAACCGCCCACAAGAAATTAAAAAAAAAAACGAACCGCCCACACGAAGTATAACAAAAAAAACTAACCTCCCGCACAAAGTATTAACAAACACCTAAACCGCCATCCCCACATCGCAAAATAATAAAGTAATTAACCCTTAATCCGCAAATTAAACAATGCAAATAACATAATTAAAATATTAACCCCTAAACCGCCAACCCCCCACATCGCAATAAAACTAATTAACCTATTAACTCCTAAACCGCCAACCCCAACGCAAATAACTAATTTAATTACTAAGCCCCCTAACATAAAACCCCCTAAATTAACCCAAATTACATAAAGTAAGTTAGAATTAAAATAAAAACATTTATTTAAAAATAAAACCTATCAATAAATTACAAAAAATGTATCTAAAATTACAAAAAATAAAAAAAAGTCTAAAATTACAGTAACAAGTAAACAAAGTTTATAGTGGTTTAGGTTTAAATTTTTATTTTGGATAGCTTGTTTATTTTTTTCTGTAATTTTACATTTTTTATTTTTTGTAATATTAGCTTTGGTGTTTGTAGTTTGTTAAACATAGATTGCCCCCCTGGTCAGGCTTATTGCCTAGTATATATATAAGTGCATTTGAGCCCTTTGCAGTCAGGCAGATGAAATCATGAAAAAAAAACATTTATGCAATATTCATATTTAATAAAATGTTTATTTACTGTAAATATTTCACATTCCAATGTTCTCCACAAAGTAGAAGATGTTCTATGTATTTATACCGTAGATATTTCTATATATATCTGTATATATCTATACTTATATAACAGGGGTGTCAAACTCATTCAAATATTTATTTATCAAATATAAAGTATGTGATTTTAGTTACAGAGAAAATTAGGGAAAGCAATGGGAAAAGGTGATGCGTGAAATCAGTGCTGCCATAGTAATAAACATATATATATATATAGAAGTTCTGCATGTGTCAAATAAATCGTTATGCACTTATCTGTGGTTGGATTATTATTATTTTTTTAACAATGAGGCTCGTTAAAGTTTTCAGGAGTTTTAATGATCTTACTACTATAGCGCAGCTGCTTACTATACAACGAGTGAACCGCTATGACAAAACAAAAGGATACAGTATTTGTAATGGAGTGCTGAATGGAGGTTGCACGCATGCGCAATCCTAACAGTAAGCACTCTCGCTCTTTAAGTAATAAGCATTGCCACGAATACCAGGCTGACAAGGCTACCACCCACCCACCCTACTACCTGGCTCACCTGATCTCCCAAACTCTTCCTGTTTCATGTTTTACTGTTTGTACTTCCTCATGGAAGAGCTGATGCTTACACACCTGACCGCTCTCCGGCTGGCTGGGCTCCTGGAACTACTGGCCGGCTGGACTACCTGGACGCCCCGTTACCCCAGTGTGTGTGTTTTTACAATAAAATCTGTTCGTGTTTCACCTGAATACTGGTTTTGTCTGGTTATTTGGGTGGGCTCTGTCTATAATCACTTCTCTCTATAGCTACAAGTTTCACATACAGGAAGGACCCTCTTGACGGAGCTGCCCAGTCGGGTAGCCGTTGTCCGTCACAAGCATATTATAATTATTTTTCATGGAGGTGTCATAGGCCTCAAAAAATTAGGTTTGACACCCCTGTTATATATAATCAACTCTCTCTCTCTCTATAGATATATATATATATTGTACCAAAATACCATCAGCTATATGTAGAAATATGTATTTATTAATAAATAGAAAATATTTTGCTACGTGAAGAACATTTGAATATTAAATATTAATATTTTCATGTCGTTAGCACACTTGGGAATATGTGATCGGTTTGCGTGCAAGTTTGGTGTTAAGTTTTTTTTTCCACTTTTTTGCCCCATTGACTTCTATGGGGGGAACATGTTAATGCGGGTCGCAATATTCTAACTCTTGCTTTTTGCAGGCACCAGGGTTAGCGGGCAAGCAAAAACTTTTTACTTTCAACTTGTAATATGAACGTCACCCGATGCACACAAAATGCTTACTTCTAGCGGAGTTAGAGAATACTACTCCACTTGTAGTCTGGCCCTTGGTGAACCAATGACAAGAGGCATACATGTGCAGCCACCAATCAGCAGCTGAGCTTACCTAGGTATGCTTTTCAATGGAGGATACAAAGGGAATGAAGCAAATTAGATAGACTTTACGGTCCCTTTAAATAATTTTCTTTTTTTTTTACTATTGTTTACATATACCCAGTTAAGTAAACTCTGCCAGTCACCAGTTGTTTTCAGTTTTGTTAGTTTTGGAGCGGAAGTACATTGCTGCTTTAGAACTGATTTCAATTACACTTTAAGGGGCCCATTAAACAAAGCCCAGACGGATAGGGTTCGATTGTCCAATGGTGTGAGAGAAGGGGCTGTCAATCACCCTGAGCAAACGTGTCCGGGGTGAATTTAATCCGCCAGTTAAGAGCTTGCGTAAAGGTTTGTAAGCAGCATCCTGATGACCACTGCTTCTTAAAGGGACATAAAACCCACATTTTTTCTTTCATGATTTAGTGAGAGCATGCAAATTTTAAACAACTTTCTAATTTACTTCTATTATCTAATTTGCTTCATTCTCCTTGATATTCTTTGCTGAGTAGCATATCTAGATATGCTCAATAGCTGCTGATTGAGTAGAAGCACATAGATGCCTCGTGTGTGATTGGCTAACCCATGTGCATTTCTATTTCTTCAACAAAGATTATCTAAAGAATGAAGCAAATTAGATATAGAAGTAACTTGAAAGTTATTTAAAATTGTATTCTCTACCTGAATCATGAAAGACATTTTTGGGGTTTAGTGTCCCTTTAACTATTGGCTGCCGGCTCACAAAGGTCCTACGAAGCTGCATATTGCAGCGTGATAAATGGAGCCCTAAACCTCTTTTGCTGGGGTTAAACACATAGATACAAGCAGTAGTTCAGTAATAAAATGATCTAACATATTAGCATATTTTCTCACTGCACTTTTATGTCCATTTAAATCCTGTACTTTCATATTGAACATTTGTAGGTACAATGTCCCTATAACTTATAATGACTGCTTTATGCTACTAATAGGGTGATAAAAATTCAAATGTACACATGAAATAGATTGTACTTATAGTTTTTTCCCTACAGGCTATACGTAGTCTGCTCCTCATAGAATTCAAATTCAAAACTGTGGTTGTTTGCTGCCAACATGAAGTGCTGTAAATATGAGTAAAAGTTCTACAAATCACACCTTACATGGAAATGATGATTAATAATGATACGTAGTCGCAAGAACTGCAGTGCAGTGTGTATTTAAGCAGAAGAGACATTTAACAAAGAACTGCAGAATATGCCGTAGCAGCAGATTGCAGAACAGCAAGCGAACACAAGCACAAGGTAACCTCACTCCTGATGAAAACCGCAGTTTGTTCACTTCCTAATGGGCAGATAAGAGGGATTACTTAAAGGGACATTAAATTGAATGATGCATGCAAAAGAAAAGATTAGTCTGAGGATAACATGTAGATGTCTTTTCTAAAGTTTCATTAGTTGTTTAAAAATTGACAAAATAAGTGTAAAGTTTTAAGGCTCCATGTACTAAACCGGCAGGCGGACAGCTTCTTCAACTCGCGAAGCTGTCTTTCCGCATTTGCTACACACGGGCAGGTGGATCTGTTGATTCGCTTGCCATATGTATCATTACACACTCATCGGAGTGTGTAATGCCCGCCCCTTCATTTGCGAGACTGAAGGGGATGTCAATCACAGGGAGCAAGTGAGCTCTCTGTTATTTTCCCTCGCCACTTGAGAGGTGGCGTAGGTTGTAAGAAGCAGGCGGTCTAATTTAGGGGGTGTTATGTTAGGGGGTGTTATGTTAGGGGGCTTAGTAATTTAATTAGTTATTTTCGTTGTGGTGGGTTGGCGGATTAGGGTTTAATAGATTTATTAGGTTTGTTGCGATGTGGGTAAATGGTGGATTAGGGGTTAATAGGTTAATTAAGTTTATTGCATTGGTGGGGGATGGCGGTTTAGGTGTTAATAGTTTTAATAGGTACTTTGCGATATGGGAGAATGGCGGATTAGGGGTTAATAATTTATTAAGGTATATTGCGTTGTTGGGTGATGGCGGTTTAGGGGTTAATCACTTTATTAGGTATATAGCGTTGTAGGGGGGTTGGCGGGATTAGGGGTTAATAGGTTAATTAGATGTTTTGGGATGTGGGGGTTGGCGGATTAGGGGTTAATATAGTTTATTAGTTATTGCAGTGGGGGGTTGGCGGTTGACAGGTAGATAGATATTGCGCATGCATTAGGTGTTAGTTACTATATTCAGGGGGTTACTGTGCTCACATACTCAACGCAAGTCTTGCTGTGCCTGCCTATGCGTGGCGAGGTGAAAATGGAGTAACATTTCTCCATTTTCACCGCGTAAGTCCTTATGCTGAATATGTGATACCGATTTGCTATGCGGTTCTATGTTAGCTTATGGGAGTAAAAATTGCGGGCGACAGGTGAAATATACGCACCGCATTTATATGTGGCGGCGTATATGTGATAGCAAACGTTGCATATGTAGTCTTTCCCCAGGTCTAGAGTCACAAACATAACACTGTTTCAGCTAAATATATCAATACTCTATTCAGACTACATAAGAGATGAGAATATTTAGTCTTCTTTGATATTTTTCTGTTTGACATTTTTTATTTTTATTTTAATATTCCTGCGGATGCCCATGGCAGCTGGAGGTATAACTTATGTACCTAGTGATTCCAATGAAGTGCACATTCAGAATTGATGGCTTGTAAGCTAGTAAAGGGAAGACAAAGTGGTTAATAAGTGTCTAGTTAAGTTGGCAGTTTGCAGGTTTAAGAGCCACATGTATCTGAAACATATTTTTTCATTATTTACACAACTTTTTTTTATACACTTTCTTGCATCTACTTTGGAAATAAAACCAGACCCATACTACTTTTCACATCAGGACAGTTTAAATTATCTACAGTGTCTTTCCTGTTTTTAAATTTGTTAAGATCATCTACTATAAGAAATATGGTCATGATTGATGCTGCATGCTAAAATAAAATGCTTATTTCTATTAGGTGCCACCAGGGGGCCCAGTCACAAGTCAGTAAACTTGCCATGCGATGGGCCATTTTTACCTTCAGCTCCTAAAGCATTGCAGGGTCTGTGGGGCCAGGATTGTCACCACTTGTGCCCTCCTTGTCCTCTGCCCCCCCTCCATGTGCCTCTTGTTTCTGACTACACCCCTGTGTTGTTCCCTGTGTCCTCCATGGTTAATGCAGAAGGAAAGTTACGATAAGTAGCCTGAGTGGGATATGCACAGTCAGACAGTGTCCTAGGCTACACCCTGATTGCCCCTCCTCTCCCAGAACATGGCCCCTCAAACATTCAGTTACTATGTCCCTCCCTCAGGGCACGTCTAGATACCCTTGTGTAGTCTCATTGTACCCTCTATCTTAGGGAGATTTTCTGATCTCCCTTCCAGCCCACTGAGTGATGTGAATAATTAGGGAGTGCCCATGCACAACCGGCACACTCCATGCAAATGCCTATGATGGTGAGTTATATAAAAAATACGTGAATACCAGCACAATATGGTAAAAAAACTACTCTTTATTGAAGACCCGAGTCGGGGTCTTCAATAAAGAGTATTTTTTTACCATATTGTTCTGGTACTCACGTATTTTTGCATACTTTCTGGGGTATTGCAGTTATCCCCCTATACCGAGCACTAACAGTGGTCCCGTATTCCCATCTTTTTGTGGATGGTGAGTTATTTAAGTTTGATGGTTGTCCCTGGACATTTCACAATTATTTTCTATACTACCTGTATCCCATTTTGATAACCCTGTATGATAAACATCTTCCTGGTAAATCCAGACAACATTAT
This sequence comes from Bombina bombina, assembly GCF_027579735.1. NCBI lineage: Eukaryota > Metazoa > Chordata > Amphibia > Anura > Bombinatoridae > Bombina > Bombina bombina. The sequence continues at coordinate 238,293,813 of NC_069507.1, forward strand.
ATATATATATATATATATATATATATATATAATATATATATATATATATATATGTATATATATATATATATACACACACAATATATATATACACACACAATATATATATATATAAAACTTCACTGGAAAGGTTACAGTTATACTAAAGACATTTTATGTACTTTCTGTGGTTGGTGGTGGTGGTCTGTGCTTAGGAGTTGCCACTTTTAGTTCAGGCCAAACCCGAGCACTCTTGTGCCATGCACAGCACAACAAACTTTTTTTTAAAGAGTACAGACTATGTATAATAGAAAATGAGCGAGTTTGTGTTTATGTGCTATCTCACATACACTTACATTCTCACACACACTAACACCCTAACACCTTCTCTCTCTCTCTCAAACATAAACAAAGGACACTCACACACACACACACTCATGCAGTCTCTATCTTTCAAACATAAACAGACACTCACACACACACTCTAACACACACTAACACACACACTCATATAGTCTCTAATCTTCAAACATAAACAAAAGACACTCACACACACATTCTGTCTCACACACAACAAATACACTCACTCACACACAGGACTCACACACACAGAAATACACAGACAAACACATAGAAAAAGACACTTTGACACACTCAGACACACAAAGACACACTCAGACACCCACCACACACACACCCACACACACACAAAGACACACACAAAAGAGAGAAATAACTGTAGACATGTGCATTATGTTGCAAATGCACAATGTTACCTTTTTTGGCTGTAGCTGTTTCCCACCAAACTCGGACATTTGCTTGTCTGGCCCTCACTCAGCTTCAAACCGAGACACACAAATGGAAACCCGAACTGTCCGTATCATTCCCGGACTGGTGGCAACCTATACTGTGCCATCTGCACTGATGTGGGAGAGACTGATAAGTAAACTGAAAAGTATGTAAAATCAAGCTGATGGTACCCTCCAATGCTTTAGCATGTCAGCAGGTTCACATTATCCTGGAGAGACCCTTAAAAAAAGGAAATGATTACTGATTGTAAAAGTGAGTATTCATCACATGTAGTTTCTCTTATTTTATAAAAAAAATAATCATTAGTGGAAAAAAGGTACTTATGGAAAAAGGTCTCATGATCTTGTGTTTGAGGTTAATGGGTGTAGGGACTATCAGACATAATTTGTTTAAACATTTATTACAAAAGTGTGGGTGATCCATAGAATAGACATCCAGATGTGGTGGTAAGGACAAATACTGTATGAGAATTCTGGGATTATGGATAAAGCTAGTATATGAATTAGCTAACTAGACACATAAAGAGACACAAATTACTTTAAAACGAATTGTTCTTCGCAAAAACGTCTTTTAGTTCCGCTTGTGGATTCATAAGCAATTAGTTTGTTAACAAAAAACTCTCATCCATTATTTCCAGTGGGGAATGTCTTAATTTTATTTAAGGCAGCACAGGATCAACTGGACAACAGCTTAATCTTTTTTTTTTATTTTTTATTTAAATCAAGCTTTATTCAACACTTTATCATAGAAAGAAAAACAAGTAAGTAAACAGCACAAATCGTAATGAGCCAGATTTTTGAATCTGGTATCCACTAGATATTCTTGTCTCTTATTTGTAGTATTAAAGTTCATAACTGTCCCCAAAAGACTCTAGTAGGTTTCGTAGGATCCGCCGCCATCATCTAGTAAATACTCCTTAACAACAACAGCGCATATTAATCAAGGCTATAAAGGTGTAAATAACACATACAATAAAAAGTAAAAAAAATACAACATAATATAACAATACATTCCTCAGCAACATAGTATTTTAATTAGCTTTATTAATTCTCTATTCTCCTTTGAATTACATATCAGAGATGTGTTTTTACCTGCAATACATTCACTATGTTATAATATAATTCCTCTGATCAATCAATTGGTAGTGTAGCTTTTCCATTAATATTGTGTATTGTATTTTGTGATTGCCATTCCACTATCGTTGGAGCTTTTTTTGTTCCAAAGTCTTGATATTATCTGTTTAGCACTATTAAGTAGAATATATAATGCCCCTATCGTAAACATTTGATAATTTGGCTTTATGTTCTTGCAATAGAAATTATTGTAGGATCTAAGGGAATTTGTATTGAAAGCAACCTCTTTATCTCTGTTTTCACTAGGGACCAGTAATTTAGTATTATTGGGCATGACCACCATATACAGTATGTATCAAAGTACCTTTTTCCCCACATTCTCTCCCACATTGTGGCCGAAGAATCGTGAAATATAGCTTTGACCCTTTTTGGAGTTAAATACCACCTCATCAGTAGTTTATAGTTTGTTTCTAGTATGGATACTGATATTGGCGCTTTGGCGTTGATGCTGAAAAATAATATCCATTCCTTCCTTAAAGGGGGGTATTATAAGATCTCGTGGGACCATACTTTAGTATATGATGGTAACTGAGAAGGTTGTAGCTGTCATTATGACATTATAATTTTATATATATATGTGATAATGTGCCTTTATTTGGGAGGTTCCCTGTGCAGAGTAATTCAAAAGGGGAGAGTTTGGTCCGTGTCAAATCCTGTTTCCTTTGGGTGTTTTATAAAAATAAATTTTAGTTGAAGATATCTGAACCAATGATTAAATAGTTCAACCCCATTTTTGGTTAATTCAAATTTGGATTTTAGTATATCTCCATTCATAAATAGATAGGATGGTAGTGAATCACCCAAAGTCTTTATGTTTATATCTCTCAGATTCTCACCAAACGGTAGGGAATCATCCAGTATCATGGGTTGTAAGTGGTGATGGGATTGTTGAAATTGGGGTTTTTGGAATTAAGAGTGTCCATGTTCGCAAAACTTCTTGTAAAATTGGATAGTGTTGCATTATTTTAGGCCAGTTTATATTGATAGCCAACAACTGCCCCCTAGTTGTCTGACTTTTAGTAAATTATGCTCTAATTGTATCCACTCTTTCTGATTTATGTTTTTACACCTATCTACAATCTATGTAGTACTGATGTTCTCCTATATTTTAATAAACATGGTAGCCCCCCATCCCCCTTCTATCCTTGGGAAGGGAAGATAGTTACTTTCGATAGCTCTTGGTGTGGTTCCCATGCCATATATATGTATTTAGTATTGATTGAAACTTATCGATATATAAGGTAAGAGAGTAGGAATTGGCAGTGTCTGAAATAAATAAAACAGTCTAGATATATAGTCAATTTCACCGCTTGATTTCTACCCAGCCAGGAGAGGGGCTTTAAGTTTCCATATGTTTATTTCCCGTTATAGTCCTCTTTCAAGAAGTTTATCATAATTTAATTTAATTAGTTCACTTTGAGTTTTCGCTATCATAATTCACAAGTATTTTATAGCATTTGGTTGTATTTTTAAATTAATATTTTGGGTAATTAACTGAAGATCAGCTTAATCTTAAATAAAGCTACATAAGGTAGCTAGTGCTACAAGCTAGCAACAGCACATAAATATATTTTTTCTAAAATATTTTTAATGGAATAAGGGATTGGTTTAAAAAATTAAACTTACATACTTATGGGCTAACACAGTAATCAATCAGCTGACATAGACAATGTTGACTCGTTATTGAGTAGTGTAAATTTGAAGCCTTTCTGTCCTGAGAGAATAGTGTTTCCCACCTTAAGTGTAAAGGTTTTAATGATTTTAACCACATAACGAGTCCACTAACATGTGGCTGTTGTGTTCATTTTTTTTTTATTAAAGGACAGCTTGTTTATAAATTTAAGATCAAATATTATTGTACATTCTCCTGAATCCAATGCACTTTCCTTTTGTCAAATATGAACCTATAGGTTCTTATCTGCTGACAAAATCTATGTTTCTGTTTAAATAAGACCACAAATTTATCTCATTTAAACTATCAAAGGACATACAAAGTTTAATGCTATTATGGCCTTTTCTATCTACCGTTTGTATCATATAAATGCGTATACAGAAATAAATATTAACATTCAGTTAAATAAATATAAAATTTAATATGTGTCTGTAGTGAAACAAATTTAAAAAGAGCATTCGTGCTTTTGCCAGCATCGATCGATCTTGATTCTTCCTAAACCATCACGGGTAATCAAGGTATCAGATATATGAAGGGCTCATCTCTAATCTACATATACAAGTTCTTGTTTTCTAATATAACTTGCCCAAGGATTTACTTTGAGTTGTTAGAAATGTTTTTTTTAATGGGGACAGCTGATTAATACCACCTTACTTTGCTGTATCATAATTTGTTGTTTATATAATCTGACTATTTGGAAGTCACTTTTAGTTTCGGCTGCTATTTTTGCTCCCCTGCTCGATCTGCTCTTCTCTGATCCCAGCCCATTTCTGTAAGGCTCTTGCCTCACACCAGCCTCAAGGAGTAAAAATGAAAGCCATTCTTTTATCACAGAGCACTTTCCCTTTCAATTTTTTATTATCTATTAAGGCTCTAGACAGCAACAGCTTTGTCCTCAAAGGCTCTGAGCATTAGCCGAACAAAGCAAGGCCGGATCCCAAAAATGTGATCTTCGGTTTTACCCGAGGACTCCAACGAAATGCCGTATTAGAGAGAACGGTCCGCTAAAAAGCTCTATGAATATTATCATCGAATTGGCTTGCACAAAATGGGTTAAATGAAACATATTACCACAAACGAGGTTTCAATTTGAATTTACTCCAGGGAATCTGGTTGTGGTGTTAAAATATAGACCGCTGTGTCAAAGGCTGTGTATGTGATCTCAAATATATTGCCATATTTTTGTGTAGCACTGTATATATGCCTGTAATTGGGTAATTATAACAGTACTGTTCGCACTTCTCTCGCTGCTTTGAAAGCTGTCATACCAAACAGATATTGAATCTGACAGGCAAAGCTGAAGTGTTGGGTTTGTATGGAGCTGACACAGTCTCTGAATAGCAGATCTTTTCCTTCGCTCCCTTGAAGTGCCGATGCATGTTGCTGTCTGTCGACCCCCTGGGGACACACATCTTGGCATGAGTAAAAATTCCTATCATATTTCTAGGATGAGAATAGGAATATTTATATAGATGCACCAAAAAAAAAAACTTTAGAAACTTGTAAGGCAATGATTAAAGAATTTCTATAACTAGTTTTTTGTTAACAATGTGTTATAAATGAGTTTCATAGTATGTTTGCAAGTACACGCCTGTTAAGCAAGCTTCATATTGACACTTTAGTGGAACTTTCCAATTAAAGGGACCAGCAGGGGATGGTGAATCTGGTTTTGTTATTTTTTGTTTCAAGACAGAGAAACAACATCAAGCTTTAGATTTTTTTTTCCCCATCATAATATAATTTCCTGTGCTGAATTGCTTGTTTCTTAGCTCTATATATTGTTTTCACTTTGTTTAAACAATCCTGAACATAAAAAACGTTAATGAGTCTTAAAACGACATGCTAAACAAAAATCAATTGAATTAAAGCAGTGTTATTTCATAATAAACTACAGATAACATTATGCATTTGTAATGGTTTCTAAGGGGTTAAACACCTAGGCATATTTGCAACTCCTAGTGTGTTCCTGTGTCATCTGTGTGCACTATGAAGAGGATACTCTTGGAAATAGGGTATTTACCGAATTTGTATTTATATAATTGCAAGAAACTTTGTTAGAAATATATCTTGTTAAAAGGACAGTATACACTCATTTTCATATAACTGCATGTAATAGACACTACTATAAAGAATAAGATGCACAGATACTGATAAAAAAATCCAGTATAAAACTGTTTAATAAACTAACTTAGAAGCTTTCAGTTTGGCTCTGTTGAAAAGGTAGCTGGAAAGCCCACTGCAAGGGGCCAAATAAGGTGGACACATCCCCCCCCCCTCCCCCTTACTTTTGCATATGAAAAGACCTTTACACCAAAACAGCAGCAAGCTGGAGAAGGTAGCTGACAGTATTCACATAAAACTTTGGGGCTTGGTTAGGAGTCTGAAAATCAGGAGCAATGTTATTTAAAAATAAAGAAAACTATACAGTTATTTTAAAAAAAAAACTTTATGGGCTTTATAAATAGATCATCTACAAAACATTTATGCAAAGAAAAAATGAGTGTATAATGTCCGTTTAAACATGCTAGCAGATCCTAAAAAATGCACTAAGGTGTGACACATTGTTCAGTAGGAAACCCACTACAGTTTACTACAGTTAGATTTGTTAGCATTTATCTCTGTCAAAAGGGTGACTTTAGATGTCTAATTTTACTTTCATATGACACATTTGTTCATATGTAGCCTAAAAATCCCATACATGCCCTTAAGATCCCAGTCAATGGGTCATCTTTCACATAGTTTTGATTTATAGACACACGTCATACTCATTTTTTCTTTCCTCTTCTGGGGGGTTTAGCATTCCCACACCTATGCTTAACTTAGAAATGGTAATGTACTAGATACAGTGTCCCCCTTAATTACCTGGGCATTTCATAGCTGAAGTATCGATTTCATTTTAGAGCCCTTCTGATAATTTATGGCAACCCGAAAAGAATACATTTCCTAAAAAAAAAGTGGTTCCGCAGCTTTAATTAAAAACAGACCAAGATTTCAGGACAAATCTAATTGAATACTTGCTGGGTACTATCAAAAAAAACTGATTTGCTTATGATCCGAAGTGCATGTCCTCAAATCAAAAGGGGGGGGGTATAAAAAGTTATATAAATATATTAGGATGGAGTTAATATGTTGACATTCACAGGAGTGTCCTTGGCATGAAGAGATAATGCTGAGCTATTTTCGCAGTTCACTCTCTAAGGATAATGAGGTTGTGTTTAGAAACACTATGTAATTAAAACGTAGGGAAGCCAAATTCTAAGCACTTCATGACAGGGTTTAAAGAGATTATATAATAGTAATGATCATATGTTTTCTAAAAAAAAATAAATTAAGATTTTTAGTTGACATTGAAGTTAGTAAGGAAATGTCTATTTGTGAACAGCTGATACACTGGCGATAAGGACAAATGCCCCTTACACCATTGGTGGATAGGATAGAGACGGCAACCTAGATTGGTACAGTAGTGCTGTGACAATGTCAATGACTGAAATCTTCATTGTAAAAACATCCTCCTACATATAACATCACTATTCTTTAATGCGGGCCGGTTAGAGGTGGTGCTATTTATTCATAGAGGCTTGTGAGGGAAGTTGAGGGGTATCATTGTGAAAGCCAGATGATGATTATATAAATGTATAAAGACTCTGTGGTCCCCAGTAACGTGTCTAATTGTATGGTCTTGTCTTGTTTATTTCAAAGCTGATGAGTTTGTTTTATTTTTAAAGTGCAAAACGTTAGAAAACATTTTACTGGGAATTTAATTTTTTTTTAATGTACTAACAATTGAAATAAAAATAAATAAACTCAGAAATATAAAAAGCAATGTATATTGAATATGCTATGAATCCATTATGTTGAAACATACAAATAAAGAGTATATATATATATTTTTATTTTTTAAAAAGTTTTTTATTGAGGTTGGGCTAGTGAGTACAATACGTATAAAATACCATATAACAAAAGAAAAAAAATACAACATCAATGTCACATTTACAATAATTATTCTTATACATGAAATATCAATGTGGTAGAAAGCTAGGTATATATCAAGAACCTCTATTTTAATTTTTTATTTGCTTATATTTTTTCGATTATATTCCTCAAAAGGCGCAAGTGGCCACTTTTGGGACCATTAATGGCAAATGTTGTCTAGAGGAAAGATAACGAATGTATTGGACACTTATGGTCCCACACATATAATGTAAAGGATAAATTATCGACTGACATCTTTTATTTTCAAAAAATAATAAGGGGAAGGTAGAAAATTCAGCGGATAAGCACCGCTTGTCAAATATAGGGTAGTATGGGGGGGGGCGGAGCCCAAGGCAAGGGTTACATAAAGAAATACCATGGGACCTATTAGATGATATCTGAGAGATTAGGGGTAAATCATAGGGTTAGAAAAGAACATGTGATATATAGCATCTATGAATAAAAGGGCATATAAGAAAAATGATATGATTAGGGGGTTAGTACCATATATGTAGACTTTTGGCTGGTGGGATCTTAAAGTATACACCTGAAGGGAATCCAAAACTGATAGAAAATATGATTAAGGTAAGCATTGCACTAACTTCAAAAACCCAAAAGTAAGAGATGTCCCTCAAGAATTAATAATTTTTGAAAGGTAACTATGACATTAGCATAATTAAATGAGTAATATTTTCTAAAACCTAGACCACTATGTTAGTTATAGTATAATATTGGGGGGTAATCTAGGCAGAAGTAGGAATTAGACATTTGGGATATATATTATAATAGGGATAAATAAGCCTTAAGTTATTAAAATTGGCAATACTACTATACTAATATGGACCATATATTAATAAGCAAAACATTATATCAAACCACCACAATATCAGCAGTTGGGGAAAACTAGGCTCAGGAGCAAGTGTGATGTCAGAGATAGATCATATAGCAAGTTAGGGAACTGTGATTACCGTCTAAATAATGGGTACTTAAAGTAGTGGACATGTACCCCTCTAAGACTTACACTATAGGTAGGTACTCTGCACATAATAATATCAGGGATATGTAACTATTAAGGGATCTTAAAAATAGTAGGAACCTTATAAAGGTCTAGGAACATAAGAATAGGATTAATATTTTAGAACCAGCTGTCTCTCAGTCTCAGATATTGACCTTCCTAGGGACACAAAACCCTTATATAGTAGTATGGGTGTATATCACTAAGTGCAATACTAAAATCATCATTACCATGAACAGATGTATAACAAAACTTGTGAAGGATAGGAGTTAGGGGACTCAATATCTCAAGGATATATATCTCTTATACTATCCTGCTGGAGATCTCTAAAGCTAATAACCGATAATTTACAAATTGGACCCCGGCTTAAGCCTGACATAGTATCGTTAAACTAACCATGCTCCTGTTTGAGTTATGCTCCCCTACTCAAAAAGATATATAACATTAATACATGAAACAGAAGTGAACAACATTGGAAAAACATACAACTAGACTTGCAATTAAATAGAATTATATGTAATTACCCATAAATGCCAAGTAGGAGCAGTGACGTTCTCAAACAAAAGGAATCCACATGTATAACCCATTGCGTGGGTAAGTTTACTGTATTTTCTGCTGTATACATTAATTGACGCCATATTGCTGATGTGAGATTAACCCCTCAAAACAAACGTTGTGTATACGTTATGGCAGACCTCTTAATAACCACCTAGTACAAAGGTATCACTATAAAACTCAGAAACAGCATGTAAGCAATTTAGTAGCGATCACATATATGCAATACTCGTCTCATATGACCATATAGTGGGTAATTAGAAATAATAGACTGGCGGGGTCCAACAGGGCAATAACAGTATAAATTGCAGTGGACATAAAAATAACTAGGCGGGGGTAAACATTATCTACCGCTTATCACAGAGATGTTTGAAAGACTTTACAGCCCAGTAATGTAGTATAAAGTCAAGACTACGCATTCCTATGTAAATATATATATGTATACTAAGCTGAGGTAAAATGCTATTATTATTGGCGGGGAGAAATTATTAAGGGAGGGAAAAG